>NW_003853133.1:9495-11261 GCF_000181295.1 Otolemur garnettii
ATTTTCTGTTTGGTTTTTGCTTTTGTTTCACTTTAATGATAACCATCCTAAGGGTGAGAAGTAGTATTTCAGAGTGGTTTTGATATTAACATACCTGGTGATTAAAAATGCTCATCATCTTCTTGTGTGGTTAATGGCCATTGCTATTTCTTTGGAGAAATTTTGATTTGAGTCTGCCAGTTTTTCGGTTCCATTGTTTGGTTCTTATTGCTGAGTTGTGAGAGTTATTTTATATTATTAATATCATTCTTTTGCCACATACATGTATAGGCTACAAATATTTCCCCTCATCATATGTCTTAGGTTTTACATTCTCAGTGGTACCCTTTTGAAACACAAAAAATCTTTATTTTGTCTTTATCATTTTTTATTTGATCGCTGATGCTTTTGATGTCATATCTAAAAAAAACACCACCACATCCAAAGTTACAAAGCTTTACTTCTTTGTTTTCTTTAAGCGTTTCATAGATTTAACTCTTACATTTGTGTCAATAATCCATTTTACTCCTATTGAATGGTCTTGACACCTGGATGGAAATCAGTTGGCCATACAGAAATCATTTGATGGCTGGGTCTCAGTTTTGTTCCATTGATGTTGATACATATGCCAGTATCAAAACATTGGTTGATTTCTAATTGTTAAGCCAACATTGACTTCCAGTTGGTCATGGTGTATGGCGTTATTACAGGTTCCTCCATTTCTACTGGTAATATTTTAACAGAGAATTTTTTCTTTTAGGATAGTGTTTTGATTACTAATTTAATATTTTTATTACTTCCATGTCAATTTTCTATTCCATGTTGAATCGGTTTTGATAATTTGTGTCTTTCTGGGAAATTGTCCATTTCATCTAAATTGCCTAATTTATTGATATGCTAACATTCAGTATTCAAGATAAATTTTCACCTCAGGATGCTATTCTTACCTGTCTTTTTCTCTGTCTCTATTTGATAAACTAGTTAGTAACTTTAATGAAGGCACCAGATTTCTAAAAATTATTTTTCACCATAATCTCCATTGTTTCCAAGAGAATCACTGGGCTTTAACTTCTTCACATTCTGTTGCTAAGTCAGTTCCTTTGGAAAGAGCTTTGGAGAATTCTTTGATAACCCATCTTCCACTTTTGACAAAATCTCTGAGTTACTACTCTGGAGTTAGGAATAACCACTGTGGTCTACTTTACTCAGCATGACAACCCTGGATTAGAAACTTGATACTAGAAGGCAGGAAGTCAGTGACATCTGGGCTTTTTACTCTTACTTACCACTTCAAACATAGAACACTTACCTTACTAATGAACTGAGTCAAAGATAAGTAGAATCCTATATTCTCAGTGAGCCATGGTCAGGGCAAAGTCTCCATCTCATAAGTGGAGATTGAATGGAAAAATAATGCATCCCCCCTTGGACAGACTCGTATGGAAATTAGGCTCCTCAACAAGCATTTAAGAGACAGCATGATAAATTCACATGTCATGTCATTTCTTAGAAGATACCAAAGACCTACAGAAGATACCATAGACCTTAGAAGATACCATAGACCTACATAAAGTCTTGTGTTTCAATCTAGAATTCACAAAAGCAGAGTTTCTGTCACACTGAGCTTGGATGAGGGTAAGGAGGAAAAGATTGATTCTAATGTCTCACACTTTTTCTTTTCCTACTGTATTTTAGTAAGTTTTCTTGAATACATGTTTCTTCATTTACCATATGCTATTAGGTCCATTTCCAGAAATCTTAAATGCTTTTTTCTTTATAATTTTCAT
>NW_003853134.1:0-1108 GCF_000181295.1 Otolemur garnettii
TGTGTGTGTGTGTGTGTAAAACAGAGTCTTACACTGTTGCCCCAGCCTAGATTTCCATGATATCAACTTAGCTCACAGCAAACTAAACTGGGCTCAAGCAATCCTCTTGCCTCAGCCTCCCAGATAGCTGGGAGTATAGGCCCTGGCCATAATGCTTGGCTCTTTTCTATATTTAGAAGAGACAGTGTCTCAATTTTACTCTGGCAGGTCACAAACTCTTGAGTTCAAACAATCCACCTGCCTATGCCTCTCAGAGCAATAGAATTACAAGGTGTGAGCCTTTTTTTAGGCTGGCAATACTTGATCCCAATTCTTGATGACATTTGGCTCATAAAGGATCATACCAGGATCAGGTGGAATGTAGTTTTCCCAATACCCCCCTTTTAAATGAACTTTACATAAACTAACAGGTTAAAATAAGAGATGAAAATAGTGGCATAATGGTCATAGTGAATCCTTTATTGGACTTTTGAGATTAAGAAGAGTGATAGGTGGTGAAGAGAGGGAAACAAGAATTAAAAATAACCTTTTTGAGACAAAGCTCATTTTTGTGTAATGGCTACACTAAAAACCCTGACTTGACTACCATAAAACTCATCCATGTGTCCAAAAACTAATCGCATCCCCTAAATGTAATAATATTTTTAAAAAATAAGAAGTGATATTAAAAATTAACTAACAACTTTATTAAGCTATAATTTAAGTGTAAACTCACACTTGAACTTTTAAGACTTTTCCCCCAGCACTTTTTTTTTGTTCTTTGTTTATTTATTTATTTTTTAAGATCCATGCAATTCAAGAAACACAACTCTTTCAGTCCACAAGAATTTTAAGCTGGATTTTAAGATATTCCTCTTTCCCTTCTAGATTGTTAAATTGTTGACGAAATTTACCTTAAAGTGCCTTCCATCAAAAGAGAAATAAAAATCTTCCTATTGATTCCCATGGGCAAAAATTAATCAGCTACTTCTACAAAGTAGCACATTCAGCCAATTTCTTTCTTTCTTTCTTTCTTTTTTTTTTTTTTTTTATCTGTTGGAGACTCATTGAAGGTACAGAGAACCAGGTTACACTGACTGCATTTCTTAGGTAAAGTCCCTCTTATAAT
>NW_003853134.1:1912-8336 GCF_000181295.1 Otolemur garnettii
CACATCCTCTCCCTAGACTTTACCAAGATGAAATAGATCTCCTGAATAGACCTATTTCAAGCACTGACATCAAAGAAACAATAAAAAAACTCCCAAGAAAAATATCCTGGCCCAGATGGCTTCACATCTGAATTCTCTGAAACCTCCAATGCAGAGCTTATACCTATACTGTAGAAATTATTCCAAAAACATTGAGGAGGAAGGAATCTTCCCTAACCCATTCTATGAAGCAAACATCACCCTGATATCAAAACCAAGAAAAGACTCAACTAAAAGGAGAACTTCATAACAATTTCACTGAGGAATATAGATACAAAAATTCACAACAAAATTATATCCAATAGACTACAGCTTCTCATTTAAAAAAAGTCATACAACATGGTCAAGTAGGTTTCATCCCAGGGATGCAAGGCTGGTTTAATATGAGCAAATCCATAAACGTAATTCACTATATCAACAGAAGTAAAAACAAAAACCACATGGTCCTCTCAGTGGTTGCAGAAAAATATTGCCTGAACAATATAGGCAATGGTGGCACATTTCTTAAACTAACTGAAGCCATCTTCAAGAAACCCACAGCTAATAATTTACCAAATAGAGTAAAAATGAAAGCTTTTACATTTAGACCTGGAACCAGAAAAGGTGATCCTCTATCACCACTACTATTCAACATAGTGCTGGGAGCCCATATTCGGAAACCAAAACAGCCTCCATCTGAACAAGACCCAGGTTTTTTCTTTACACCATTATATATTTTTAGAATTTAGCTTTAAAGTTATTTTCAATAGTGGTTGGATAGTATTCCACGGTATACATACTATTCAGCCACTAAAAAAGATGGAGACTTTACATTTGTATTAACCTGGTTGGATGTGGAACACATTATTCTTAGTAAAACATCACAAGAATGGAGATACAAGAGTTCTATGTAATCAATTCTGATATGAGGGCAATTAAGGTCCTAATACATGGTGGGGGTGGGGGATGGGGAGATCTGAGAAAGGGAAGCGGGGGAGACAAGGGGTGTGGTACATCTTTGGGGGGAGGGACACAATTATAAGAGGGTCCTTTTCTAAAAAAGCAATCAATGTAAACTGGTTCCGTGTACCCTCAATCAATCCCCAACTATAAAAAAAAAAGAGGTTATTAGGGTGGGCAGGAGACTTAAAGAGAAATTTCTCTGAAGAAGACAGACGCATGGTCTACAGACATATGAAAAAATGCTCACCATCCTTAATCATCAGAGAAATGCAAATCAAAGCCACTCTGAGATATCATCTAATGCCAGTTAGATAAGCTCATATCACAAAATCACAAAATCACAGATACTGGTGGGGTTGTGGAGAAAAGGGAACACTACTACACTGCTGGTGGGAATGCAAACTAATACGTCGCTTTTGGAAAACCATATGGAGAACACTCAGAGATCTAAATATAGATCTACCATTTGATCCTGTAATTCCTCTGTTAGGTATATATCGAGAAGACCAGAAATCACGCTATAATACAGATATCTGTACCAGTATGTTCACTGCAGCCCAATTTGCAATCACTAGGTCATGGAAGAAGCCCAAGTGCCCATCGACCCATGAATGGATCAATAAATTGTGGTATATGTACACCATGGAATACTACACAGCCACAAAAAAGGAGACTTTGCCTCCTTCATGTTTACATGGATGGAGCTGGAAAATGTCCTCCTTAGCAAAGTATCTCAAGAATGGAGGAAAAAGTATCCAATGTACTCAACACTATTATGAAACTAATTGTTAGCTATCTTAGGAAAGCTACAATCCAAATGGAGCCCTAGACTATGGGGAAAGGGGGGGGAGGGGAGAGGGGAGGATGGGTGAAGAGAATGATATTGTGGGGATCACGCCTATAATTTATCCTATTAGGGTACATGTGAATTTGTCTAAAGGTTGAATATAAGTGTCTGAACACAACAATTATGAGAAAAACATGATGGCTATGTTAGCCAGTTGGATGAGAGTTTTTCAAACTGCATATGGAAGCAACACACTGTATCCTATGATAGAATTAATGTACACAATTATGATCTAACAAAAAAAAGAGTCATAAAGCTAAAAATAAAAGGTTATTTTCAATAATATATTTTGAAATTTGTTTTAATTTTGGATCTTTAAAATGGAGAACATTCCTTCAACAATTAGAGGACATTCAGATGGAAAATAATTCTCTTACAGCTTTGGGGTGTCATGACATGTTTGGAGGCTAGGCATTCTATGACACAGGGCACATGGAGACACAGCAAAAGCGAGTCCAGGGCTTTATCCAAACATGTTTCTCACACATGGTGTTTTAATTTCTAGTGCATGTAGAGTGCAGGATCACAGATGAAATCAAATATCCCTTTACACTCTGAGGGGGTGTTCCCACCCCCATTTATTTAGGTATCAGGTTTAAAGGAAAAATTAATTGCAGAATTTCAATATCAACAGGTAATGCAGAGAATTATTCATCCCTAGCATTTTCCTATCACTTTCTCTGGCATTCAGGGAAGGAAAATATGTCTCAATCTTCTCATTAAAAAAGAAAAAAAAGCAGAAATCTGTCCAAAAATGATGTGGCAGTGGAATAGAGAGTTTGGGATGGGAAAGATGAAACTGTGATTGGAAATAAGGTGAAGGCTGAAGGCACATTGTCAGTAACTGTGGGGCTTGGTGGTGATGAAGGTGTTCCTAGAATTCAGCATAGAAGGAATACTCTGAAATCTGTGTAGTTGGGAAGATAAGGTCTCCAGTCTCCAGATGGAGAAAGGATGGGGCACCTGCAGGGCACACACATCTTCCTCTCTCCTCTTCTGCAGGCTCAGTGTCATCTCCCAGGCCTTTGCATCAGGAACTCACCTCTGGGACTCCGGATTACCAGACTTCCTTACTCCCTTGCTGGCAGCTACAGAGGAACCACATTGATGATTGATGGTGGCTTTGTCTATGGAATACTCAATGAATCAGTGCCAGACCTGTGCAGTCCTTCTGGGTGCCTCTCAATATCTGCCTATCCTGACCTGAGTTTGTCAGCAGGAGGGTCACATTTGGACACTGCAGCCTGGGCCTGGGGTGTGCTAGACACTTCTCTACAGCTGTCAGAAGGAGGCGTCTATCTTCTGGCATCTTCAGCCACATGACCCGCTCTTTGAGGATGGTTTGGGGAGACATAAGCAGTTGCTATTAAAGCCTTGCCCCTTTAGTTCCTCTTTTGTACCTGTTAGGCCTTGAACATAAGTATCAAGAATGGACACCAATCACCTGTTTCTTTCCTGCTTTGGGGAAACCATACCTCATACTTGATCTGGGCAGTGTTGAGGACCCACTGAGCAGCAAAGCCACCAAAGGAGCTCCTGTAGCTTCTAGAAATACTTTGGTAAATACCAAATGTTTTTTTAGGGGGGGATTCTGCCTTGGCCTCTGAAATGGACAGAGTCAAATTAGGAAAACAGAAAACATACTGGTTATATTAAAAAGAGAGAATGTAACCATGACAATAATTGAGGACCTGGGTCTGCACCAGTGGATTTCTAAGTGTGGTACCAGAGTAGATGTATCAGCATCCCCTGTGGACTTGCTAGATCTACAAATTCTAACTGAATCAGGAACTCTGAGGGTGGGGTCAGCAACTGTGTTTTAACGGCTTTCAGGTGGCTTAAATTTGAGAACCACTGCTCAAGATTGTACATGTACTTCAGGTTAACCACTTCTTCAGGATTATTAGAACTTATAAGCTTGGAAAAGGGATTCCCATGGAGCTGGGACCTAGACCTCTGAGGAGTGGGTGCTGGCTGGTGCTGCTGATCTCTCTCAGAGGGAATGGTTAGGCTGGCTCTGAGGGACAGGGAGAAGCTGGAAACTAGAATTCATAACTGTTGAGAGAAGATGCCATGAAAAACCGTTGCTGGGTTAGGCTGCTAGGGAGTAGGAATGAGTCCCTTCTTGCTCAGCAGGTTACCTCAAACACTCTGTATTAAAAGAGCCTCACAGCAAGCCACAGACAAGACAGAAATGAGGTTTGAAGTGTCCCAGTCCCAGCTTCACTGTGCAGGGTAGGGAAGGGTGGGCTGGAAAGGAGAGAGAACAGCTTCACAAACCAGCACAGAAACTTTCCAGTCACATTGAGTTCCTAAAGCACAGCTGTTGGCAGAGGTAGAGAGAGAGCTCCTGCCCAGGGAAGAGCCTTCCAGGGCAGCTAGGCAGACTGATCTCTGTCAATCATTAACAGCCTTGAGTGTGAGAGTGTGAAGGGCCAGGCCCCAGCCAGCTGATACCCTGACGACACACTGCTGTTTGGGACTTGGCCTCTTCTGATAACTGCTATTGTAATTGGTCCACCAAAAAAAGTTCTTTTCACATTTGTTAAAGCAGCCATGGCATTCTCTGAAATAATTTAATTTCAAGGGAGTTGCATATAATTTTAAAAATCAAAATTAATTCCACCAGATAGTATTTGTTAGGCATCTAAGAAAGAACATATATTTTCACAGGCACAATAAATATATATTTATTTTTAATTTGGGGTTAAAGGGAGGGTACTATGAATGAGGTCACAATATTTGAATTTGATAAATAGAGTCCCTCTTGTAACTGTGTCCTACACCCAAAAGTGTGGCATAAACTCCTACGTTGTGCCCATTAAGTGGAAAGACACCAAATCCTTCCTAATTCCCCTCCTGGATTACACCTCGCTCCACCTTGAATTGAAATAAATTTTTTTTCCTATGTGAGTGTGAATTAGCTTGTCTATTGGCTTCATATTAGTATTGAGTACATTGGATAGTTCTGTTCCCATTCTTGTGATGCTTTACTGTGGAGAATGTGTTTCAACTCCACCCACTATAATAACAGTTGTAAAGTCACAATCTTCTTATGACTGAATAATATTCCATGATATACATATACCACAGTTTGTTAACTCATTCCTGCATTTTTTTAATTTTTGAAATTTTTTTTATTGAATCATAGCTGTGTACATTAATACTATCATGGGGTACAGTGTGTTGTTTCTATATATAATTTGAAATACTTTCATTCAGTTGGTTAACATAGTCTTCATGTCATTTTCTTAGTTATTGTGTTAAGACTTTTATATTCTAAATTTGGAAAGACTCACATGTACCCTTATAGGATAAATAATAGGTGTGATCCCACAAATCACCCTCCTTCTACCCATCCTCTCCCCTCCCCTCCTCTTTCTCTCCCCTTTCCCTGTATTCTTGGGCTAAAATTGGGTTATAGCTTTCCTATGATAGCTATAAATTAGCTTCATACTAAGGTTGAGTACATTGGATACTTTTTCTTCCATTCTTGAGATACTTTGCTAAAAATAATATTTTCCAACTCCATACATGTAAACATGAAGGAGATAAAGTATCCATCCTTTTTTATGGCTTCTTAATATTTCATGGTGTACATATCCACAATTTATTGATCCATTCATGGGTCAAAGGGCACTTGGGCTTCTTCCATGACCTACCAATTATGAATTCGGCTGCAATGAACATTCTGGCACAAATATCTTTATTGTAATGTGATTCTTGGTCTTCTGGAAATATACCTAGCAGGGGACTTATAGGATCAAATGGCAGGTCTATTTTTAGTTCTCTAAGCGTTCTTCAGATGACTTTACAGAAGGGACTTACTAGTTTTCAATCCCACCAGCAGTGTAGAAGTGTTCCCTTTTCTCCACAACCATGCCAGCATCTGGGATTTTGTGATTTTGTGATTTTGTGATATGAGCTAGTCTTACTGGTGTTAGATGATATCTCAAAGTAGTTTTGAATTGCAATTCTCTGATGATTAAGGATGATGATAATTTTTTCATGTATCTGTAGGACATGAATCTGTCTTCTTTAGAGAAGTTTCTCTTCAAGTCCCTTGCCCACCCTGAGATGGGATCACTTGTTCTCTTCTTGATAATACATTTGAGTTGTCTGTGGATTCTGGTTATTAAACCTTTCTCAGAGACATAACCAACAAATATCTTCTCCCATTCTGAAGGCTGTCTGCTTGCTTTACTTACTGTGTTCTTCACTGAGCAGAAGCTTTTTAATTTGATGAGGTCTCAGTAGCATATTTTTGATGTTGCTTTAATTGCCCGAGGGGTCCTCCTCATAAAATATTCACCCAGGCTGATTTCATCAAGAAATTTTCCGTACACTTTCTTCTAGTATTTTTATAGTTTCATGTCTTAAATTTAAAACCTTAATCCAGTGAGAGTCTATCTTAGTTAGTGGTGACAGGTGTGGGTCCAGTTTCAGTCTTCTGCAGATCGCCAGCCAGTTCACCCAGCACCATTTGTTAAATAGGGAATCTTTCCCCCACTCAATGTTTTTAACTGGTTTGTTAAAGATCATATAGTGGTAAGGAGCTGGGTTCATCTCTTGGTTCTCTATTCTGTTCCATACATC
>NW_003853134.1:10051-11204 GCF_000181295.1 Otolemur garnettii
CATGGTGCACATATACCACAGTTGATTGATCCATTCGTGGATTGATGGGCACTTGGGCTTCTTCCATGACCTGGTATTATGAATTGTGCTGCAATAAACATTCTGATACAAACATCTTTATTGTAATGTGATTTTTTATCTTCTGGGTATATACCTAATAGTGGAATTGTAGGATCGAATGGCAGATCTATTTTTAGTTCTCTAAGTGTTCTCCAGACGTCTTTCTAAAAGGAACGTATTAGTTTGCATTCCCACCAGCAGTGTATAATGTTCCTTTTTCTCCACAACCACGCCAGCAACTCTGGTTTTGGGATTTTGTGATATGGGCTAATCTTACTGGAGTTAGGCGATATCTCAAAGTAGTTTTGATTTCCGTTTCTCTAATGATTAAGGATGGAGAACATTTTTTCATATATCTATAGGCTGTACACCTATCTTCTTTGGTGAAATTCCCCTTCAAGTCCTTTGCCCACCCTGCGATGGGATCACTTTTTTTTTTAAATGTGTTTGGATTCTCTATGGATTCTGATTATTAAACCTTTGTCAGAGACATAGCCTGCGAATATGTTCTCCCAATCTGAGGGCTGTCTGCGTGCTTTACATACAGTGTTCTTGGCTTTGCAGAAGCTCTTTAGTTTAATCAGGTCCCAATAGTGTATTTTTGATGTTGCTTCAATTGCCCGTGGGGTCTGTCTCATAAAAAATTCACCCAGGCCTATTTCTTCAAGTGTTTTTGCTGCACTTTCTTCTCGTATTTTTATGGCTTCATGTCTCAAGTCCTTAATCCAGTGAGAATCTATCTCAGTTAATGGTGAAAGGTGTGGATCCCGTTTCAGTCTTCTACAGGTCACCAGTCAGTTCGTCCAGTACCAATTGTTAAATAGGAATTCTTTTCCCCATTCAATGTTTTTAATTGGTTTATCAAAGATGAGGTAACGGTAGGTAGCTGGATTCATCTGTGGGCTTTCTATTCTGTTCCATATATCTACCTCTCTATTTTTGTGCCAATACCATGCTGTTTTAAGCACTATCAATTTATAGTATAGTCTGAGGTCTGGTAGGGTGATTCCTCCTGCTTTGTTTTTATTCCTGAGTAATGTCTTAGCTATTCGAGGTCTTTTCTGATTCCATATAAAGCAAAGTATTATTTTCT
>NW_003853135.1:0-1796 GCF_000181295.1 Otolemur garnettii
CTAGGTCATGGAAGAAGCCTAAAAGCCCATCAACCCATGAATGGATCAATAAATGGTGGTATATGTACACCATGGAATACTATGCAGCCCTAAAGAAAGACGGAGACTTTACCTCCTTCATATTTATATGGATGGAATTAGAAAATGTTCTTCTTAGCAAAGTATCTCCAGAATGGAAGAAAAAGTATGCAATGTACACAGCCCTATTTTGAAAGTAATTCATAGCTTTTATAGGAATGTCATAACCTAATTATAGCCTTAGAATATGAGAAATGGGTGGGAGAGGGAAGGCAAGGAGGTGGATGGGGGGAGGGAGGATGGTTGGTGGGATCATCTCTATGGTTTATCTTACAAGGGTACAAGTGAATCTTTCTAAAAGCAGAGTATGAATGTCTTGATTCAATAACTAAGTAAATGACATGAAAGTTATATTAACCAGTTTGATGAGAGTATTTCAAAATGTATATGAAAACAGCATGCTGTACCCCATGATTGCATTAATGTACATAGTTATGCTATAAGAAATTTAAAAAATAAATAAATAAGAAAAATGCAAAATTAACCAAGTGGATTAAACTGCTGCTGATTAATGACATTTCTATTATGTCTGACTGAGATTTGACTCATAAAGAAAAGTGTGATTCACTGAATTGCCATTATTTAAAAGTTTCTTTAGTTTTGATAACATTTAACTTTAGCCTATAAATCACAAAAATATAGACTTTTATCTGGTATGACAATAGGGTCAAAAGTTTAAAGAGTTGTTTTCCGTCTATCCAAAAGGAAAAAAAAAAAAAAACTTTTATTATAAGGTCTCTTGCACAAGACTGTTATGGCAGCTCAATTTACAAATAACATTCTTTCACCCAAATATATATGTTTAATCATAAAGCCTTATAAACTTAAGGAACATTATAAATGGAGTCCAATTGATATTTCTTTATAACGTCTGAGTTATTAAGAAAAATTCCCAGGTCTTAACCTTCCTAAGGATGAGATACCCATCATTTTACTAAAGTCTATCATTGGACATATGGGATATTTAGTTCTAAGTCCTAATAACATAAAATAAAAATTCCCAAAGTTTTTTTTAATTTACTTTATTAGTAAGAGAGGCAGCAAATAGTGATAAACTCTCAATGCTGAGTTTTACCTTAGAGAAAAATTATGTGCATTTTATTTTACCCTAATATAATTAGCTCATTTAATCAACATTATATCAGCCCGTACACATCAGAAAAAGCAAATGCAAAACTTAATGAGAGATAATTCAGCCCACCATAAATCTCTGGATAAATGTAGAATTCTATCTTTGGGGGAAAGTTCATATGTCTCTTCCTCTCTTTTTGTATGAATGGGAGATATTACTCATATGTTAGGATATTTTCCTGTTTAAGCCATATGTAACAACTTCCCCCAGAATACCAAGCCATTCAACTACTACCAATCAATCCCCATGAGCAGTTGTGACGGATGTACACACATTTTGTGCTGAAAGGTAAGAGCATCGAACTCTACTTGTCCCTATTACTACCTGCCAAGAACCTTGTTTAAATCCCCTTCTTCCTTTGGCTGCAAGTTCTTCTGATTAAAAATGATAAAGTTGGTGTGGGTGATCGCTAGACAACTTTCACAAAAGCTAAATAAAACATCACTACTGAAATATTTTCTTAAAGTATGATGAATAAAAGTTTAAAACAAATCTGAAAGCTCCAGAATTCCATAATCAATTCCACATTCCACTAATTGTATGAAGCAATTTAAGAAAGAACACATAAATCTCACTCCCTTCATCT
>NW_003853135.1:4402-6650 GCF_000181295.1 Otolemur garnettii
CTTCTGCACTTTCTGCATTTTCCATTCTTAGATGGAGCCAAACCAGAATTTTCTGCCCTGAATTTTGGTTTATTTAGTCTAAAGTAGGTCAATATAACAACAGAAAAAAATTATATGGGATTAGAAGAAGTCCCAGTTCACATTAAAAGATTACCTACAAAACTGAGAGGCATTTATATTTTAAGTCCCATCTGGGATTGAATACATAAAAAAGACTTCTGGATACTAGAGATGTTAATATTTCATATTCACTTTCTTAGATTCAGGAAGTCATAATAGACACATGTACATTTATACATATATACACACAAACACACATTACATGGTGTTTGGTGTACTAGAGAAACAAAGATAAACATGATTTAATTTCTGTTCTTGAGCAGCTCTTACTCCAAAAGAAGAGACAAATAAATAAAGAGATAATTATCATATCCCAGGGAATCTTAATCTAAAATTTACTGACCCTTAAGTGGAAAAGGGGTTTGCAACTGACGTGGGTGTTTATATCAAAATATCACATTAGCTTTCTAAAAGGTCATGCCATATTGCTAGCACATCATCTATCTAGGGCATAAAGACTTTGCTTTGTCTCCCTACCCTTTCAACTAGAATACACAAACAATTGGTGAAATCAATTTAGAGAAAAAATGGTTCAACTAGCAGAACATTGTTATATATAACTCACAGTAGGCCTATGTGTTAATATTGGAATTTTTTCCTCTACAGCTGGCCTACTTCTAAAATGCTTGCCCCAGCTACTATTCATACATCTCAGCTATCTAAATCCTATTTATATTTAACTAGTTGACTTTAAAAAGCACAAGGCTGTTTAAAGCAATCTTCTTATCAATACCCATGTTACATATTGCTAAATATCAAGATGTTCTTAGTTACCCCAAATATTCTTCCGAAATTCTTCTCAACTCAATATACTATCCATGAACAACCTGATCAGTGTTGGCTCATACTATGGCCAATCTCACCTTCTGGAATTGAGTATGGACTATTTGAGAATTATACATGAACTGTCAAAAAGGTATCTTTTTTCTATGGTATAAATAACATAATTTTCAGCCCAGGATGTTTGGGAGGATTTTTAGTTTAGAGAAAGATAGTTTGCAAACACTAAGTGTGCTTTTCCATTGTTTAAAACTCTAATATGGGTCAGGCACTGTGTCAGTTTCTAGAGATATGAAGATAAATAAGGACATTTTTGTGGCCTTGAAGAATTCACATTCTCACCAGTGGGGCAAATGAATAATTAGGAGATGATGATACAGGTACCAGGGTATTGGTAGGTCTGAGGTGCTATGCACTGATGATGGGCAACTAACCTTATCAAAGTAAAGATATATAGAAATTCTTATGGGATACATTATAGAAGTGGCCCCTACACTGTCTTAAAAGCCATTCATTGTGTAAGGAAAGAAAAGAAAAAGAGAGAAGGGAGTCTAGCTTAGGCTTGGAGGCAAAAGGGGAGTAAATCCAGTCACAAATTTAGAAAAACCTGAAAGTAAAGGACATGTTTGAGCATATGGATTTATATTCAACATAAGGCTTAAGAAAAGTCATTCTACATAAAACTGATTTCATGTCAAAACTGTAGTCCAACTTCCTTCTCTTGGACAAGTTGTATTTTTTCCAGTTGTAGAAAAATTACTTTCTGTAGCCTTCTTTCTCCAATATTGACAAATGGCTAAATGGAAAGGGAGGTCAAAAATAGAAAAAAAAAAATCAATACAATTTTACACAGTCCTCATTACTCGGCCAACCATGCCTTCTCTGTGCATACTCAAGCTGGTTTCCTTGTCTGAGTAAGGCTTTTAAAAGGTTGCTTGCTGGCTGAACTGTCAGCTCAGGGAAAGAAAAATTAGTTTTCAAAATCTATCTACAGAACAACAAGAAAAAAAAGATAAAGTAAAACTTAATAAAACCTCATGTACCATATCTATGATTCTATTTTTAATTATCATCATTAATGCTAAGCCAAGTGGGAAACACTGATTGTCTGGTCATTTCCATTAAAATAAGAAACTGTCCAGATTTTCAGCTGGAAGGGCCTTTAGGGATTATCCATGTCAAATATTGTTTCTCCTTTTATTTTGTAAAAATGGAAATTTGTGCACAGACAAGTCAAGTGGCTTGCCCAAGGTGACAAATTAAGCTAATGACTGACCCTGAGCTTTGTCCCAGTAGAATGTGCTCAAAAGACCCAAGTGTTTGATTCTGCAGAGGAAGGGAATGTAGT
>NW_003853135.1:7644-8803 GCF_000181295.1 Otolemur garnettii
AAGGTTGAAAAACACTGATCTATGTATTTAAAGTTTCTTGGGAGATTATAATGCTCTAACCAGGACTGGATTCTAATGCCCTATCCAGCAGCAGAACTCAGTTGTTAACAAATTTCCTCATAATTATAAGCTGTCTACACTGCTAATTATTTAATATGTTCCTCATATTGGTGAATATTTAACTTAAGTAAATTTATTTAAAACTAAACCTTATTATGTTAAATAACAAGTATTTATAGCTTGCTATAAAGGAAATAAATGAGTTAACCAAGAAAATGTCATTAAATGTTAAGTACATATTATTGCTTGTCTGAGATTTTCAGCCTGAAGCCTATTTCTTTGCAAATTTTTAAATTAGCCTCTATTAGGAAAATGTTAAAGGCAGTCACATGACACTAGCACATTCTTTTTTGATATAAATGGATAAAGGGACACTTTTTTAAAGGGCCTTTTTAAAAAATGTCTGCCTTTTACAATGTAAAATCATCTCACTCAGTCAGTGGTAAATGTCCCACACTGGGAATCCGTGCTTTAACTCATAGGAGGAAGCAGAAGGGATTTGTCTTCATTTCTAAATATACAATCATATCAGGGCATGCATCTTTGTCTTGGAAAAAGACTTTCTAGCTGCTCTTAGATGGGCTATGGATCACCCTTCACCTCCTAAATGTGCCTCTTGCACATTTAATTCTCTGGGGAGGTTCAGAGTAAGTTGTTTCTCCTTTATGAAGAACATGGTATATCCATTCGCCTTACTTCCTTCCTTCTCCAGAGTTCCCTACGGTAGCCCATTAGATTAGTCAAATGTATGGAAACTGCTCTACACCTGGGTTTGAAAAACTCCAAGAAGTATTTGAGCATAGGAAATAAGAAGTCAAACTTCTAGCTAAGTTGGCTGTACCCTGCAGCCTCATATGTGAACAGGTCCTGAATGGGAAGGAGTTGCCTCAAAGGTGTGTCTCTACCAAGGAAGGGACCACAGTGAGTCAGTCACCAAATCCTGAAGTGGCTTAGATCTGTGGAGGTGTGAAGGGGAGAGATAGTGTCAGCCACCACACAGAGTGGTGTGCCACATGGGTAGACATCACAGTTACACTACTAAAGCTTTTCAGAGGATGCACAAATAATGAAAATTTGTACATGGATGCCCCTAACAAGC
>NW_003853135.1:9171-9752 GCF_000181295.1 Otolemur garnettii
AGGTGGACCAGGAACAGCCACTCCAGGCCTCACTTATAATGCAACGTATGTGACCTTGTAGCTTCATTTCCTTTCCAACCTCCCACCAGGAGTAACCGCAGGTCTGCCAGTTCTTGTAACTATTGAATTTATTTAAGTAAATAGACTTCACAAGGACACATAGGCTGGACTAATTTTAGCAAAGGGGACAATCTCAGTTAGCAAGGTACTTGCCTGATCCTTGCAGCCATGAGTCTCAACCTTAGTAACTCATAATCACCTGAAAAAAACAATGCTAGTAACTTAGCTCTGCTGGTGATAAACAGCATTAAATATGCATATTTATAACAAAACTTGACATGTTATATTATTAAAGTATCAAAGTATCCTATGATTTAAATGTATAAAACATTTTACTCCTACTATACTTTGGAGCTAATATGCTACCGTTATTATTTAGAGAAGATTTTGTTTCTCTTCATTTTCTATTTTAGCATTTGAGAGCAATGTATTGATGGCTCTTTATATAGATGCCTTTTTCATTATGTCTTTTTGTCTAATTACTCTGGCTAGAACTTTTCTTTCTTTCTTTCTTTCTTTCT
>NW_003853135.1:9772-11199 GCF_000181295.1 Otolemur garnettii
TTTTTTTTTTTTATTTTGAGACAGAGTTTCACTTTGTCACCCTCAGTAGAGTATTGTGGCATCATAGCTCACAACAAGCTCAAACTCCGGGCTCAAGCCATTCTCTTGCTTCAGCCTCTGGAGTACCTGGGACTATAGGTGCCTGCCACAACACTTGGCTACTTTTTAGAGATGGGGTCTCACTCTGGCTCAGCCTGGTCTCCAATTTCCAAGCTCAGGCAATTCACCCACCTTGGGCTCCCAGAGTGCTAGGTTTACAGGTGTGAGCCACTGCACCCGGCCTTTATAGCATTACATACTATACACGTATACATATAGATATATTTTAATATCCAACAGTCTCCTCTGTTGTTATAAGTCTATGATCATAATTGATATTCTTTCTTCCTTTCCTCTTGAGCTTCAAATATTTCATTCCATTTCATTTTGTAAAAGAAACAAAGTTCTGAACAGTTTGAAAGATTTTATCCATGCGATCCCGCATCCCTGAACAGTCACAACTTCCCATTCTTCCAGCTCCCATCAACTCTCTTTTTCTCTCTTTAAATGTTCATAGTCATTCTCTAAATCTCAACTTATATATTTCTTTCTCTATGAACCACCATGCTCCCCCAGTTTTATCTACAACACAGCTGGAATACAAGCTAAATACGAGTAACATTAATCTTTCTTCCAGTATCACAAGAGATAGTAGCACAGAAAGGATCTTAATAAATATTTTAGAAAAACAAGAAGGAAGACAGAAGAATGACAGACAGGAAGGAAGGAAGGAAGGAAGATAAGAAGGAAGGGAGGGAGGGAGGAAAGGGCAGAGGGAAGGAGGGAGGGAGACAGGGAAAAAAAAGAGAAAGAAAAGCAAGCAAGCATATTAGTAGACTAGAACACTCTACCCTGAAACAAGAAATTAAAAATTTCTTCTTAATACACATACACACAACACACAGATTATCACATGCCACTCATGTTAAACACATATTTGGATAACTCTAGCTGATAGTAGCACAATCTGTTAGCAAATTTGGGGCAAATAAGAACCGATAGCAGAAGTGTTTAGATACTAGGGCTAAATGAAATTGGTAATATGTGTTGCTAAAACACAAGCAAAAACAAGCTATTTATGGAAATTTGATATCTTGCATGGCTTAAATAAAAAAGGAAATTTTGCTCTTTATACTGATTCATGTGCTGGCCAACATATCACCACTGAAAAGTTACCGTAGAGGAATGAAAAATATTTGTTGGTTTGCAGCAATGTCTGTTCTATATAAAATGTGAAAATAAGACTATCCTCAGCAGTAAAGTGAAAATCTAAACAGACACCACTTTCAAGTATTTGTACATGGGAAGGTAGAGTGATGGGGATTGTCTTGTAAGGACCTGGCTCTGCTAAGGGATGTACAGCTATTAAATATCGTACTGCAATTATG
>NW_003853136.1:0-1351 GCF_000181295.1 Otolemur garnettii
AAAATAAGCAAGGATAAGGATGGCCATTTTATATTTGGTAAGGGTAATACTCAATATGATGAGATCTCAATTATCAATATCTATGCACCCAACCAGAATACACCTCAATTTATAAGAGATACTCTAACAGGCATGAGCAACTTAATCTTTCCTGCCTTCATCATAGTCAGAGATTTTAACACTTCTCTAGCAGTGTTGGAAAAATCCTCCAATAAGAAGCTTAGCAAAGAAATTTTAGATTTAAATTTAACTATTCAACTTTTGGACCTAACAGACATCTACAGAACATTTCATCCTAACAAAACTGAATACATATTTTTCTCATCACTCCATGGAACATACTCTAAAATCGATCACATCTTAGGTCATAAGTCTAACCTCAATAAATTTAAAAGAATAGAAATTATTCCATGCATCTTCTTGAACCATGATGGAATAAAAGTTCAATTACGTAACAATAAGGATCTACAGACTCATACAAAAAGATGGAAGCTAAATGATCTTATGCTGACTGATAGATGGGTCACAGACGAGATCAAGAAGGAAATTACCAAATTTTTAGAAGAAAACAATAATGAAGACATGAGTTATCAGAACCTCTGGGATACCACAAAGGCAGTCCTAAGAGGAAAATTTATAAAATTGCAAGCCTTCCTCAAGAGGACGGAAATAGAGGAAGTTAACAATTTGATGGGACATTTCAAGCAACTGGAAAAGGAAGAACATTCCAATCCCAAACCCAGAAGAAGAAAAAAAATAACCAAAATTAGAGCAAAATTAAATGAAATTGAAAATGAAAGGATTATACAACAGATCAATAAATCAAAAAGTTGGTTTCTTGAAAAGGTCAATAAAATAGATAAACCTTCAGCCAAACTAACCAAGAGAAAAAGAGTAAAATCTCTAACCTCATCAACAAGAAACAATAAAGATTAAATAACAACAGACCCCTTAGAAATTCAAACAAACCTTAGTGAATATTATAAGAAACTTTATTCCCAGAAATATGAAAATCTGAAGGAAATCGACCAATACTTGGAAGCACAACACCTCCCAAGACTTAATCAGAATGAAGTGGAAATGTTGAATAGGCCTATATCAAATTCTGAAATAGCATCAGCTATACAAAATCTCCCTAAAAAGAAAAGCCCAGGACCAGATGGCTTCACATCAGAATTCTACCAAACCTTCAAAGAGGAACTAGTACTTATATTACTCAACCTTTTTCAAAATATAGAAAAATATGGAATACTACGCAACACATTCTATGAAGGAAACATCACCTTGATACCCAAACCAGGAAAAGACCCAACAAGAAAAGAAAATTATAGACCAATATCACTAATGAATA
>NW_003853136.1:2286-3495 GCF_000181295.1 Otolemur garnettii
TTCACAGTAGTGCCAAAGAAGATGAAATATTTGGGAGTTTACCTAACAAAGGATATGAAAGACCTCTATAAAGAGAACTATGAAACTCTAAGAAAAGAAATAGCTGACAATGTTAACAAATGGAAAAACACCATGCTCATGGCTGGGAAGAATCAACATTGTTAAAATGTCAATACTACCCAAAGTAATATATAATTTTAATGCAATCCCTATTAAAGCTCCACTGTCATACTTTAAAGACCTTGAGAAAATAATACTTCATTTTATATGGAATCAGAAAAAAACTCAAATAGCCAAGACATTACTCAGAAATAAAAAACAAAGCAGGAGGAATCACACTACTATACCTCAGATTATACTATAAATTGATAGTGATCAAAACAGCATGGTACTGGCACAAAAACAGAGAGGTAGATGTATGGAACAGAATAGAGAGCCAACAGATGATTCCAGCTACATACCATTATCTGATTTTTGACAAGCCAATTAAAAACATTGAGTGGGGGAAAGATTCCCTATTTAACAAATGATGCTGGGCAAACTGGCTGGCGACCTGTAGAAGACTGAAACTGGACCCACACCTCTCACCATTAACTAAGATAGACTCTCACTGGATTAAGGATTTAAACTTAAGACATGAAACTATAAAAATACTAGAAGAAAGTGCAGGGAAAACACTTGAAGAAATCGGCCTGGGCAAAAATTTTATGAGGACACCCCGGGCAATTGAAGCAACATCAAAAATACACTATTGGGACCTGATCAAACTAAAAATCTTCTGCACAGCCAAAAACACAGTAAGTAAGGCAAGCAGACAGCCCTCATAATGGGAGAAGATATTTGCAGGTTATATCTCTGACAGGGGTTTGATAACCAGAATCCATAGAGAACTCAAACATATTAGCAAGAAAAGAACAAGTGATCCCATCTCAGGGTGGGCAAGGGAATTGAAAAGAAATTGCTCTGGAGAGGATAGGCACATGGCCTACAGATACATGAGGAAATGCTCACCATCCTTAGTCATCAGAGAAATGCAAATCAAAACTACATTAAGATATCACCTAACTCCAGTAAGATTAGCCCATATCCCAAAATTCCAAAACCACAGATGCTGGCATGGATATGGAGAAAAGGGAACACTCTACACTGCTGGTGGGAATGCAAACTAATACGTTCCTTTTGGAAAGACATCTGGAGAACACTTAGAGA
>NW_003853136.1:4236-11150 GCF_000181295.1 Otolemur garnettii
AAAAAAAAAAAAGAATATAGACATAATGGGAAAGGTGATAGCAGAGCTCAAGGAAACAAAAAAGTTATTCAAAGAGCTCTAAAATACAGTAGAAGCCATCAGTAATAGAGTTGAACAGGCAGAAGAAAGAATCTCTGAAATTGGAGACAAGGCTTTTAAACATTTTCAAGCATTCAAAGAAACAGAAAAAATGGAAAGCAAAAAGAAATCATTCCCAGAGAAAGTAGTGGGATCAGTCCAAAATAGATCAAACATCTAACTTATAGAATTTCCTGAAGAAGAGGATGATCCTAAAGGCACAGATGCTCTACTCCAAGATATTATGGAAGAGAATTTCCCAACCACTGCAAGAGATACAGATATTCAGACAGTAGACAGTTTCAGAATCCCAGCAAGACTCAATCCAAATAAAACATCTCCTAGACACACTGTAATTAACTTTGCCAACATTAATATGAAGGAAAAAATTCTGCAAACAGCCAGACATAAGAAAAGCATTACCTACAAAGGGAGAAATATCAGAATGACTGCAGATTGTGCATCTGAAACATTTCAAGCCACAAAAGGATGGTCATCAACTTTTAGTCTTCTAAAACAAAACAACTCTCAGCCCAGGATCTTGTATCCAGCCAAACTGAGTTTCATTTGTGATGAAGAAATCCAATACTTCAGTGACATACATATGTTGAAGAAATTTACCACAACTAAACCAGCTCTCCAGGAAATACTCAGACCCATTTTCCATATTGACCAGCACAATGATCTATCACCAAAGTAAACTCACCATAATTTATTAAACAAAACCTAACTTTCACAATGATGAAAGGATTAAAAATACTCACTGGACCTTTGAAACACATGACAGTCAAAACACTATCATATCTATCAATTCTCTCAATTAATGTGAATGGCTTAAATTGTCCTCTAAAAAGACACAGGTTAGCTGACTGAATACAAAAACTCAGGCCAGGTATGTCTTGCATATCAGAGACTCATCTTCCCTCAAAGGATAAAAAAAATAACTCAGGGTAAAGGATAGACACTATAATATAGGCAAACAGAAATCAGAAAAAAGCAGGGCTTACCATTTTATTTGCAGATACAATAGAATTTAAACCAACAAAGATAAGGAAAGACAAAGATAAACACTCCATACTTGTCAAGAGAAACACTAAACATGAAGAGATTTCAACAATTAACACTTATGTTCCCTACCTAAATGGTCCTCCAATTTATAAAGAAAACCCTAATGGATATGGATAATTTGATATCTTCCTGCACTATAATAGTTGAAGATTTAAACACCCCTTTGTCAGTTTTGGATAGATCCTCCAAGAAGAACCTAAACAAAGAAATAATAGACTTAAACTTGACCCTAGAACAAATGGACTTAACAGACATCTACAAGCCACTTTATCCTAATAAAACTGAGTACACATTCTTCTCATCAGCCTATGGATCATTCCCCCAAAATCAATGATATCTTAGGACAGAAGTCTACTCTCAATAAATTTAAAAGAATAGAAATTATTCATTGTATCTTCTCAGACCATCACAGAATAAAAATTGAACTCAACAGCAACAGAAATCTTCATACTCAAATAAAGTCATGAAAACTAAATAACCCTATGCTGAATGATAGCTGGGTCAAAGATGAGATTAAGAAGGAAATCATCAAATTTTTGGAACAAAATGATAATGAAGACACAAGTTATCAAGACCTGTGAGAAGCACTGAAATAGCATGAACTATACAAAATCTTCCTAAAAAGAAAAGTCCAGGACCAGATGGCTTCACATCAGAATTCTACCAAACCTTTAAAGAGGAACAAATACCTATTTACATAACCTTTTCCAAAACATAGAAAAGAAGAAATACTTTCCAACACATTCTATGAAGCAAATACCACCTTGATCCCCAAAACAGGAAAGGACTCAACAAAGAAAGAAAACTATAGACCAATATCATTAATGAATATTGATGCAAAAATATTCAACAAGATCCTAGCAAGCAGAATTCAACAGCGTATCAAGAAAATTATACACCACGATCAAGTTGGTTTTATCCCAGGGTTATAATGTTGGTTCAACATGTGTAAATCTATAATATAATACACAATATAAATAAAATAAAAAAGCAAAGACCATATGATTCTATCAATTGATGCAGAAAAAGCTTTTGATAATATCCATCATCCTTTCATGATTAGAACACTTAAGAAAACAGACTTCAATGGGATATTCCTTAAACTGATTAAGGCCATCTCCAGAAAACCCACACCAAAATCATTTTGAATAGAGTAAAATTGAAAACATTTCCACTCAGATCCAGAACTAGACAAGGATGCCCACTGTCTCCACTGCTATTCAACATAGTATTGGAATTCCTAGCCATCGCAATCAGGCAATAGAAGGCAATCAAGGATATTCAAATGGGGTCAGAGGAGGTCAGACTCTCACTCTTTGTCAATGATGTGATTTTATACCTAGAAAACCCCAGGAACTCAACTACAAAGCTTGTAGAAGTGATCAAGGAATATAGCAGTGTCTCAGGATACAAAATCAATACTTACAAATAAGTAGATTTTATATATACCAACAATAGACAAGCTGAAAATATAGTCAAGGACTCTATTCCTTTTACAGTAGTGCCAAAGATGAAATATCTGGGGATTTATCTAACAAAAGATGTGAAAGATCTCTATGATGATAACTATGAAACCCCAAGAAAAGAAACAGCTGAAGATGTTAATGAATGGAAAAACACACCATGCTTGTGACTGGGAAGAATCAACATTGTTAAAATGTCCATACTACCAAAGTGATCCAACATTTTAAGGCAATCCCTATCAAAGCAACAATGTCATACTTTAAAGAACTCTAAAAAAAAAAAAGTACTTCGTTTCATATGGAATCAGAAAAAAACTCAAATAGCAAATACTTAGAAATAAAAACAAATCAGGAGGCATCACATCACCAGACTTCTAATTATACTATAAATCTATAGTAATCAAAACAGCACAGTACTGGCACAAAAATAGAGATGTAGATACATGTAACAGAAATGAAAACCAAGAGATGAACCCAAGCACAAATTGTCAATTGATCTTCAATAAGCCTAGCAAAAACATACACTGGGGAAAAGATTTCCTATTTAACAAATGGTGCTGGGAGAACTAGCTAGTGACTGTAGGAGACTGAAACTGGACCCTCACCTTTCATTACTAACAAAAATTTATTCTTACTGGATAAAAGATTTCAACTTAAGACATGAAACTATGAAAATACAAGAAGAGATGTTCGGGAAAATTGTTGAAGATATTGGCCTGGGAGAATATTTTATGAGGAGGACCTCCCCTGGGAATTGAAGCAACATCAAAAATATATTACTGGGATCTGATCAAACTAAGAAGCTTCTGCAGAGCTAAGGGCACTCTGTAAGTAAAGCAAACAGACAGCCTTTGGAATGGGAGATTTTTGCAGGTATGTTTCTGAAAAAGATCTGAGTTTAGTATCCCCAGAGAACTCAAACTAATCAATAAGAAAAAAACAAACAAATAAATTTCTTTGTGGGCAAGAGACTTTAACAGAAACTTCTCTGAAGATGACAGGTGCATGTCCTACAAACACGTGAAAAATGCTCATCATCTTTAGACATCAGAGAAATGCTAATGAAAACCACTTTGAGATATCATCTACTCCAGTAAGATTTGCCCACATCACAAAATCCCAAAACTGCAGATGTTGGTGTGGATATAGAGAGAAAGGAACACATCTACACTCCTGGTGGGACTGCAAACTAATACAGCCTTTTTGGAAAGAAGTTTGGAAAAATCTTAAGGAAGTAAAAGTTGACCTACCATTTGATAACCCAAGTGAACAAAAATCATTTTACAACAAAGACATTTGCACTAGAATGTTTATTGCAGCCCAATTCACAATAGCCAAGTTGTGGAAGCAGCGTAAATGTCCATCAACCCATGAATGGATAAACAAACATATTCTTCTTAGTAAAGTATCTCAAGAATAGAAAAAAAGTATCCAATATACTCAACACTATTATGAAACCAATATATAAACACTTACACATTCATACAAATGATAAAACAAAAAGATAGTCCAGAAAGAAAGACAGGAGGGAGAGGGGAGAGGCGGGGAAGGGCGAGTGCATTGAGGGTATTTGGTGGGATCTCATCTATTATTGTGCACAATGCAAGGGCACATTTCAGAACAACTAAGAGTAAATTAGAAATGTCTTACCACAAAAATAAGTAAGTGAGGTGATGGTTATGTTAATTAGTTTGATTGAAACATTCCAAAACGTATATCAAATCATCACATTGTACCCCATAAGTGTATACAGTTATGATTTAATAAAAATTAAGTTTTAAAAGTGTCATTTTGGAATACGAGTTCCATTGTAGATCCAGTGTGGCACAGACAGCTCAAAATATAAATAAAGAGTTTGGGAAGGACATGGCTAATGAATGCACAGTATATTGATGGTTGAAAAGTTTCATTATGGTAATTTTAATCTTGAAAATGAGCCACATGGGTCACCTGAGACCAGGGACTATGGGCTGGGAGCTGCAGTGACAGTGAATGCGTCTCAACCTGCATGATTAGCAGTGAGGTTTAATGTTCCTATTCCAACAATATCAGGCCATTTAAAACAAATTGGCAAAGTAAAGAAGATGGATAGATGGGTTCT
Source organism: Otolemur garnettii (assembly GCF_000181295.1). Lineage (NCBI taxonomy): Eukaryota > Metazoa > Chordata > Mammalia > Primates > Galagidae > Otolemur > Otolemur garnettii. The sequence continues at coordinate 8,947 of NW_003853136.1, forward strand.
GCAAGAATTAAATAAGCATCAAAAGAGAAAGCATCTCAAAGCTTGCATTTCTTCACAGACACAACATACAAATTAACCATAATTCTACACCATAGTATTACATATGATAAAAATGGATTCTTTTTAACAATGGCAAGCATTCAGCCCAATGGTTGGATAAAGATGAAGTATTAAAATATAGTCAAAGCTGAATATTCACCAGAAAAATCTAATGGAGTTTGTTTTCTGGTCCAGTGCTGGTATTATCCACCACAGTTCTGTGAAATCTGGTGAATCAGTTATAGTAGGTACCTTCTGCAGCCAGCTGGGTGACATGGTGAGGATGCTTGCGATTAAGCAGCTGAGACTGGTCAATGGAGACCAGCCAATCCTTTTGCAAGGCAATGTTTGCATAAGCAATGCAGTTCAAACTACAAAAGTTGGACTTGGAAACTCTCTGTCATCCACCATAGTCACCGGACCTTACACCAAATGACTCCTACTTCTTCCAGGCTTTGAACCACTTCCTGCAAGTAAAAATACTCAATTCTCAACAAGCTGTGGAAAGCATCTTCCACAGTTCCATCACTACCTCCTTGCTGCTGGCATGAACAAACTACCATCAGGATTGCAAAACTGTGTTGGAAGTAGAAGCACATACTTTGATTAATTGTACTGCTTCCTGTTTGAGATATAATAAACTAAACTTTGGATTTGCCAGACATTGCAGATTTAATGACCTAATCAGTTCTCCAGAAATGTACAGGTGTCTTAGGGAAGCTTATGATTCCCTCCATGATAAAATCAGGGGTTTTCCTAATTCTAAACACCAGGGATTCCCCCAGGAGATAGCAACTATTAAGTAAATGCGGTCAAAATCAAAGGCACATAAACGATGCTGCCAAGGTTAAGCACAGCTCCTTCAACTACTGCCTTGAACCAAGTACAATTTTGCTGTTTTACCATCTGTAAAATATGGATAATAATGATACCTCTTTGCAGAACTTTCGGGAGGATTAAGCAAATGTAAATGTCCACCACTTATAAAGTATAAATATGTATACATTTATATAAATCCACTGTATAAATATAAATACCCAAGAAATATTGCTACTTTCTTTATATCATGATGTAGCATCACTTGCAAAATTTGAGACAGTCTTTACATAACTTCAATCACAGCAAATCTTCATGAAATATACTAAAATTCCCTCTGTCCTCACCTGGATCCCACACATGGACACTCCCTAACACTTTCTACTTTCCAGCAATTACAACCATGAGCTCAAGCCCCTGGAAATTCCAACTGGATCTGGATATTTTTATCTCCCCTGCTGAGCTCCAGGATACCTTTGTTGACATGGTAACTGGCACCACTGCCCATCTTCTGGGCAGGAGGAAGATGAGGTCAGGGAATTTATTCCTCTGCCTTCCTTCCTAAAATCTCACCTGGACTGCTTGTGTCTTTACCCAAGGGTAATAGCACCTATCAGAAAATTCATTCCCTCCCCTCACCCATGCAGACCTAGGGTTGACAACGGGTTCCCACTTGTAGGGTTCTGCACAATTCCTTACTATTTTCCTAAACTCTCCTAAAATTACCCAGTTTAAGGTTCCTGCCTAGATCCTGATTGACATGGGTGTGTTGCTCACATAGTTGGCAAATGGACACGGATGATCCATGGCACCAGCAGCATCAAAATAAGTCACTTGCAGAGATCTCGGGTTAAAATGCATGTGGAGATAAAGGCATTGGGGTTTTGAGAAGCTGTGGCAGTTAATCACTGTGGAAGCTATGTGCCTATAAAGAGTAAGAGGTTACCTCTGAAGCAGTGGAGGGTGTATACAGGAAAAAATAAGACATTAAAAGCTGAGAACACAGTTTATGATTGCCAAAATGTGGAAACAACTTAAATGCCCACCAACCCAGGAATGGGTTAACAAGCTGTGATATATGTATACCACGGACTCCAACTACTAAGAATAGAGTATGAATGTTTTTAGCACAACAAATAAGCATGGAGACAGTTATATTAACCAGTTAGATGTAAGCATTCCACATTATATATCAAATCAGCACATTGTACTCCACAGATGCATTAATGTACACACTTATGATTTAATAAAGAATTTAAAAATATAGTTTTAAAAAAGAGAGATGGAGACTTCAAATCTTTTGTATTAACCTGGATTGAGGTGGAACACATTCTTCTTTTTTTTTTTTT
>NW_003853137.1:0-11103 GCF_000181295.1 Otolemur garnettii
GAAGATGTTAACAAATGGAAAAACATACCATGCTCATGGCTGGGAAGAATCAACATTGTTAAAATGTCCATACTACCCAAAGCAATATACAATTTTAATGCAATCCCTTTAAAGCACCACTGTCATACTTTAAAGGCCTTGAAAAAATAATACTTCATTTTATATGGAATCAGAAAAAGCCTTGAATAGCCAAGACATTGCTTAGAAAGAAAAACAAATCAGGAGGAATCATGCTATCAGACCTTAGACTATATTATCAATCGATAGTGATCAAAACAGCATGGTACTGGCACAAAAACATAGAGGCAGATGTATGGAACAGAATAGAAAACCAAGAGATGAACCCAGCTACTTACTGTCATTTGATCTTTGACAAGCCAATCACAAACATTCAGTGGGGAAAAGACTCCCTATTTAACAAATGGTGCTGGGTGAACTGGCTGGCCACCTGTAGAAGACTGAAACTAGACCCACACCTTTCACCATTAACAAAGATAGATTCTCACTAGATAAAAATTTAAACTTAAGACATGAAACTATAAAAATACTAGAAGAAAGTGCAGGAAAAACAATTGAAGAAATTGGCCTTGGAGAATATTTTATGAGGAGGGCCCCTGGGCAATTGAAGCAACACCAAAAGTACATTACTGGGATCTGATCAAACTAGAAAGCTTCTGCACAGCCAAGAACACAGTACGTAAAGCAAGCAGACAGCCCTCAGAATGGGAGAAGACATTTGCAGGTTATGTCTCTGACAAAGGTTTAATAATTAGAATCCACAGAGAACTCAAACATATTAGCAAGAAAAAAATAAGTGATCCCATCTCAGTGTGGGCAAGGGACTTCTCTGAAGAAGATAGGTGCATGGCCTACAGATGAAAAAATGCTCATCAGCCTTAATCATCAGAGAAATGCAAATTAAAACCACTTTGAGATATCATCTATGTCCAGTAAGATTAACCTACATCACAAAATCCCAAAACCATAGATGTTAATGTGGATGTGGAGTAAAGGGAACACTTCTGCACTGCTGATGGGAATGCAAACTAAGTTCCTTTTGGAAAGATGTTTGCAGATCACTTAGGGATCTAAAAATAGACCTGCCATTCGATCCTACAATTCCTCTACTAGGTATATATCCAGAAGACCAAAAATCACTTTATAACAAAGATATTTGTACCAGATTCTTTATTAGAGCCCAATTCATAATTGCTAAGTCATAGAAGAAGCCCAAGTGCCTGTAGACCCGTGAATGGACTAATAAATTGTACAACATGGACTATTATACAGGCTTACAAAAAGATGTAGAATTTATCTCTTTCATGTTTACATGGATGGAGCTGAAACATATTCTTCTTAGTAAAGTATCTCAAGAATGGAAGAAAAAGTATCCAATGTACTCAGCCCTACTATGAAACCAATTTATAAACACCCACACTACTATATGAATGCTATAACCCATCTACAGTCCAGGATGAAGGGGGGAAAGGAGGGGTGAGGGAGGGTAGGGAGAAGGATGGGTGGAGAGAGGGTAATTGGTGGGACCACACCTATGGTGCATTTTACAAGGGCACATATTAAATCTACTAAATGTAGAAAATAAATGTCTTAGCACAATAGCTAAGAAAATGTGGTGAAGGCTATGTTAACCAGTTTCATGAAAGTATTTCAAATTGTATATAAAACCAGCACATTGTACTCCATAATTGCATTAATGTACACAGCTATGATTTAATTAAAGAAAGAAAGACATATTTCCTGGAGACAGCATAATGTTAGGCTGTATTTTTTCATCCATTCAGCCAGGCTATGCCTTTTAGAAGACTGTTCTCATTCAGTGTTAGCATCACTAGGTGGGATACTATTCACCATTTTGGATGATACCTTGTTACATCATTTTCCCTCTTGTACTATTATTTTACAACACCTCTGAGCTTTAACTTTTGGATCATTTTTACACCAATGTGTATTTATTGTGTTGTTCCCTGTATAATGCCATTAGTTCTGAATATTTCTTCTAGGATAGGCCTAGTAGTACCAAATTCCCTTAGTTGTTTGTTTGTCTTTGTTTCTCCATCATTTATGAAACTTGGTATGGCAGGATACAAAATTCTTGATGGAGAGTTGTTCTGCTTAAGAAGACTTAAAATGTGGCTCCAATCCCTTTTAGTTTGTAAGGTCTCTGCTGAGAAATATGCTGTTAGCCTGATGGGTTTTCCTTTGTTGCTTTTGTCTTGATGCTTGTAGAATTTTCTCCTTCATTTTGACTTTGACCACATTGATTACTATATGTCTTGGTGATGTCCTATTTGCTGTGAATCTCAGTGTTCAATGACCATCTTGTATCTGAATCTCTAACAATACCAGGGAAGTTCTCTGTAGTAATTCTCACAAATAAGTTTTTCATGATTTTTACTTTTTCTTCTTATATATTGCTTTGCTTCACATAGCGCCATATTTGTGTGAATGATTTTTCATTCATCACTTTCTTTTTTCTGCATCTTTGACCAACTTGAGTCATTTAAGCTCTTAGGTCCTTTCTTCTGCTTTGTTTAAAAACAATTGATCTCATGGAGACAGAGAGTAGAATGATGGTTACCAGAGGCTGAGAAGGGTAGTGGGGATAAAGTGAGAATGCAGAAATATACAGTAGTTAGTTATATAGAATGAACAATTTTGTTCTGAACACTTTGTTTGATAACACAAGAACATGACTATAGTCAACAGTAAGTTAGAGTATACTTTAAAATGACTAGAAGAGTGGAACTGGAATGTTCCTAACACAAAGAAATGATAAATGCCTGAGGTGATGGATAGCTCAATTACCATGATTCGATTAATACATATTGTCTGTCTGTATCAAAACAGCCCATATACCCTATAAAGATATACAACTATTATGTACCCATAATACTTTTCTTAAAAAGCAAAGGGAAAAAAAGAAATAGAAACTCAAGCAACCTCAAAAAAACCTAAGTTTTTCACCCTGACCAGTTGGGTCTTAATGATTACATTTGTGAATCTTGTATATAACCTTATAGGTGAATTGTATCAACATCATAGGTGACAGGGGTCCTATGGATCCCAATAGAACATTTTGTCATCTGTGATTCTTTGGTTTCATGTTATTACATGAAGAAAAAAATCTACCAAGACTTTAAATGTAAGAGTTAAACACTTGACTTCCCATGGAGGACAGAGACAAACATAGAAATTGAAGATCATTAAAATGAAGTCCATACGTTCATATACATAAATCAATCATATTTTAAAAAAGGAGATCTAGGACATTTTGGCATTTCTTTCAAAAAACTAATATCGTACTTCTTATTCAACTTAATAAAACAAGAAGTTTTAGAAAAAATGTATATACGTAAATTTTAATTAGTCTTTCTCCACATCAGCATCAGAAATGTACTTTTAAAATATACCATAATTGGCTCAGCACCTGGCTCCAAGACTTGAGTGCCAAGCACGTACACCAGAGCTGGCAGGTTTGAATCCATCCTGGGCTTGCCAAACAACAGTGACAACTACAACCAAAAATAAAAATAAAAAAATAACCAGGTGTGATGGGCTCCTTTAGTCTCAGCTGCTTGGGAGTCTGAGGCAAGAGAATCGCTTAAGCCCAAGAGTTTGAGGTTGCTGTGAGTTTAGGGTGACCAGATGTCCCGCTTTTGGCAGGACAGTCTCAATTTTTAACAATTTGTCCTGTATCCCATGGCATTTTTTTAAAAGTCCCGATTTTTGGAAAGAATACACGAACGGGTGGAAGAACAGTAAGGGAATATACGGTTTTTGGCTGCCATGTGGCTATTTCACCAGGATATGAGTTTTATATTATTTTTGTTAACTTTATAATGTTAAACTGTAATAATAACAAATAATTGTTGAGAAGTGATTATCAAGAACTGCTTATCAAAGTTTGCAAAGTTTGCATTGTTGACAGGCCCCGCCCTTCTCCGCCCCCATCAATGGTGTCCTACTTTACCAATGTTAAAATCTGGTCACCTTAAGTGAGTGATGACACTCTACCCAGGGCGACAGCTTGAAACTCTGTCTAAATACATATATATACATATATATATACACACATATATATAATATATATAGTATATATATATAAAATAATTATCTATAATTTACCTATTAGTAATCTAACAAAAATGTTGTAACATAACTATTAAATAATTCATATGTCTATGGCCATAATACCCAGAACACACCCAATCTCATCTAAAAAAGTCATAAAATTTTACTGACAGATATGAAATTGTACAAATAAATGAATCTATGCCATGTTCATAAATAGGAAGAATTGATATTGTAAAAAGGCAAATTCACCCTCAAATTGATCTCTAAGTTTAATACAATAGCAATCAAAATCCTCCCAAAGACTATTACAGAGCTTGATATACTATTCTTCTAGTTCATACTGTGAATACACATTTTACAAAAGTACTAAAACCGGAATATTGATGATAGACATCAACTATAGGAATGATGAAGGCTTTAGTTATAATTATAACATTTCATTACTCAAGAAAAAGGTTAGCAATTTGAGGCAATATGGCAAAATGTTAATGTATGTTAAATCTGGGGCATTGGCACATGAGTTTTTATTATAATTTTTCTGAACTTTTCTCTTATAAAATTTCACATAATTTAAGTATTTTTAGAAGGCAAGCCAGTGATGTTGAGTGCTGCTATGAGAACAAAATGCCTGCTCCATCATCCTGTAGATTTGGTGTCATAGCCATCCCTGCCAACTTCAGCAAGAGCTGATGGTATGAGGTGAAGGGGCACAATGGGTTGAGCTGAGTACATGGAGACAGTGAATATAGGACATGTGGCTTAAAATCCTATGTGTTTTTTTGAAATAATCCAACAAAATGAAAGTTGCGTGTATGGCACAGAAAGCTGTAAAAAACAACCTCTGTCCTCAAAGAGCTAACAGTTTGGTGAGGCCATTCTATCAATCCTCTTCTCCCCAATGGGTGACATGACTCCCCTGGAGGCTCTGGTGGCATCACAGTGTGGGAGAGGTATCTGCCTGCAATGGCACTGCACGGGAATCAGAAGCCGTGCTCTCTGGTTGCTGCCTCTATCCCCACTGACACCCTGGGGTGTTTGTGATTCTGGTGCATTTCCAGTACCATAGCACATGCCACCATCCACAGCTGAAGCCTTTCATCACAACCATGAGGTGGACTGTAATCTTCTGGTCTTTCACTCCTTCATCATCTCCTAGAACATGGGGGGAGCCTGGGCAACTTTGAGGTGCTTCATTGTGTCACTGTGGGGTCTAGAAAGCTTGGAGGGGTACTCCTTCCTAGAGAGTCACCCTGGGTGGGTGTAGGTAAACAACAGGCTCCAGGTCTCCCTCCAAAAGCCACTCACCTGCACCAACTTGACTTGCTTCTTTCTCTAGATATCCACTGTCCTTAACTCAAGAAATGTAATCCAGGCAAGGCAACAAAGCAGTAGGATGTCGTTCTCTTCCCATTTATATCTGCATTCTACCAGAGTTAAGGTTCTTAAACATAAAAGCTAAAAATCAGTGTTTCTGTTCTCTAATTCTTTCCACCCTGCTACCATCAATGTTTTATTATTAAAATGTTCAAATATACAGAAAAGTTGAAAGAATTTTTCAATGGACACCAATATACTTGCCATTTGGATTCTACAATTAACAATTCATTTAGCTCTCTTTAGAGTATATCTATCCTCCATCAGACTGTCATTATTTTTTTATTTGTTTGGAAGTTGTTCTTATAAATTCTCTTTTTATTACTTCAAAATATTAAGGGAGTACAAATGTTTTTGTTTTTGTTTTTTTGCAGTTTTTGGCAGGGGCTGGGTTTGAACCCGCCACCTCCAGCATATGGGGCTGGCATCCTACTCCTTTGAGCCATAGGCACCACCTGGGAGTGCAAATATTTTTGTTATGCATTACCTTTTATAGTCCTTAGGTCAGGGCTTTTAGTGTGCCCATCACCTGAATAGTGTTCATTGTACCTGTCAGGTAGGTTTTTACTCCTCTTCTACTCTTTCCCATCCCCCTTTTGGGTTTCCCATGATTTTTCCATCTCTTTGTGCCCACGTGTGCTCTTGGTTAGCTCCCAATTATTGGAGAGTACATGTGGTGTTTATTTTTCCATTCTTAAGATCTTTCCCTTAGGAAAATGGTTTCCATTCCATTCAATTTGCTGCAAAAAACATCATTTCATTCCTTTTCATGGCTGCATGCTCTATGGCATAATTATACCACATTATCTTAATCCACTCATAAATTAAAGGGAACATATGTTGCTGCCACATCATTGTGACTATGAATTGTGCTGCATTAAACATTCAAGTGCAGGTGTCTTTTTAAAAGTGACATTTTCGGTTTTGTAACTACCCAGTATTGGGATTGCTGGATCAAATGATAGGTCTACATTTATTTTTTAGAGAAATCTCCATAGCGTTTTCCATAGAGGTTGTGCTAATTTGCAGTCCCACCAATAATATGTAAGCATTGCTTTCTCTCTGCATCCATACCACCATCTACTGTTTTTTGACTTTTTAATAATATTCATTTTGACAAGGAAGAGTGCTATATCACTGTGGTTTTAATTTACATTTCCCTGATGATTAGTGATCTTGAGCATTTTTCATATGTTTATGTGGCCATATATCTTCCTCTTAAAAAAAAAAAAAACAGTACCATGTTGTTTGGGTTACTATAGCCTTGTCAGATTTGTTCTTTTTGTTTAAGATTTCTTTGGCTATTCAGGCTCTTTTTTGGTTCCAAATGAAGCATATTTTTTTCTAGATGTGTAAAAATGATGCCAGTATTTTGATAGGGATTGCATTGAATCTGTAATAAAATTAAGATGGAAATCAAAAGATTCCTTTAACTGAATGACAAAAGGGATACAAGCTGTCAAAATCAAGGAAATATAGAAAAAGCAATCCTGAAGAGAAAACTCATAGCCTTAAATGTCCACATTAAAAAGACAAAAAGATCAGTGGCGCCTGTGGCTCAAAGGAGTAGGGCACCAGCCCCATATACTGGAGGTGGCGGGTTCAAACCCAGCCCCAGCCAAAAATTGCAAAAAAGCCCACAAAAAGATCACAAATTAACAATCTAATGTCACACCTCAAGGAACTAGAAAAGGAAGAGCAAAACAAACCCAAAGACAGCATCAAAAAAGAAATAACAAAGCTTAAAGCTGAACTGAATTAAATGGAAGCCCAAAAAAATAAAATAAAATTTGATCAATGAAACAAAAAGTTGATTCCTTGAAAGTTAAACAAAATTGACAGTTCTCTAGGTATATTAACTAGAAATAGAAGATAAAAGACCAAAATAAATTCAATCAGAAATGGAAAAGGAGATACTACAACTGACACCACAGAAATAGAAAATATCATCCATGAATACTTCAAAAATTTCTACAAACATAAACTATAAAACATAGACGAAAGGGATAAATTCTTGGAAGCACTCAACCTCCCATGACTCAGTCAGGAAGACATAGAAATCCTGAACAGGCCAGTAACAAGCAATGAGATTGAAGCAATAAAAACTCTCAAAAAAGAAAAGCCCGGGACCAAAGGGATTTGCAGCCATGTTCTACCACAGCTACAAAGAATTGACACCTATCCTACAGAAATTATTCCATAACAGTGAGGAGGCACTTCTTCCTAATTAATTTGATGAAGCCAGTGTCACCTAGATACCAAAGCTAGGAAAGAACACAACCAAAAAACAAAATTACAGACCAATATTCCTTATGGATGTAGATACAAAAATCCTCAACCAAATGGTAGCAAACTGAATTCAACAGCCTATCAAGAATAATTCACCATAATCAAGTGGGTTTCATCTTAGGGATACAAGAATGGTTCAATGTGCACAAATCCATAAACAATTCACCACATAAACAAAAGCAAAAACAAAGACCATGTGATCCTCTCAATAGATACAGAAAAAGTATTCAGTCAAATCGAGCACCCTTTCATGATAGAAACCTTCAATCAACTACATATAGAAGGAATGTACCTCAAAATTAGAAAAGCCATATATGACAAACCCATAACCAACATCACACTGAATGGAGAAAAGTTAAAAGCCTTTCCCCTAAGAAATGGAACAAGACAAGCATGCCCACTGTCACCTCTTCCATTCAACATAGTACTGAAAGTCTTAGAGCAATAAGATGGAAAGAAATAAAGTGGAGGAGGTCAAATTATTGCTTTTCACTAATGATACTATCTTGTATGTAGAAAATCCCAAAGACTCCCATTAAAGACTCGCAGAATTGAAGAATAAATTCAGCAAAGTCTCAGGTTACAAAATCAATGTGCACAAATAAGTAGCATTTCTGTATACTAATAACAGTCAAGCTGAGAGGCAAATCAAAGACTCAATACCCTTCACAATAGTTACAAAGAAAAGAAAATACTAGCAATATACTTAACCAAGGAGGTGAACCATCTCTGCAAAAAGAACTATGAAACACCAAAGAAAGAAATTACAGATGACACAAACAAATGGAAAAACACCTCATGCTCATGGATGGGTGAAATCAACACTGATAAAATGCCCACACTCTCCAAAGTTTGTCATTATTTTTTCAGGTATTTCAAAATAAATTTGCTGAGACCAGTATAATTCATCCCCAAACCTGCAGCATGAATAACATTAACTACAGTGTAATAATTGTTTATAGTTATTCTAGGTAAAATTTATTTGTGGTGAAATCACAAATTTGAATGCATGCATTGTGTAACCATAACCTCTGTCAAAGTATGCATTACCGTCCCTAAAAGAGCTTTCTCATATCCACTGACAGTCAAAATCCACCCATTTTCTAGGCCACTTTTAAGAGGGGTCAGAAAGTTCCTTTTCTGGGTGTTTCCCCACAACTATAAACACTAAACATGGCTACTTGCTCTACCATAATCCCCCTCCTCATGTGCCCTGGGCACTTCTACTAGAGTAAGATGATTGCACATGGAATTCTACGATGCCTGCAGAGAATGGGGTGGCAGGCCTCCTTCAGAAATTTCCTCTCCACACTGCCCAGTGAATCCTTTGGTCTATTTCCAAATTTGCCCCAGACCTAGAGGTTTAAAGATGCCCTGACCTGAACACCATTGCACCCAAGATGTCATGTGAAGAGGTAAAGAGCCCACTCCATTCCAGGGAAAGTGACTTTGACTTCTTCATACTGCCCTAGATCGGCAGGATATAGACATACATAGTACATTTCTCAGTAACACACTAGCATTAAAAATTTTGATTTCTGTGGTCCACTCTCTGTCCCTAGATAAGTCAATGACCATATGATCCACACAGGCTATTATATCCATTTTTTGGTCTCCCCAAGAATATGACCATCTTTTTTCCTCCCAAACAAATGAATTATAGAATAAAAATACAGTCGTATTTCTATGTTTGAGGTGAGTTAGCACTGAAGGGAGTGGTTTACTCTTCCTGTACTGAGCTTTACCGCAGGCAAGACTTTCTCTTGGTCAAGGCGATAGCTATTATTTAAAAGCCATCTAGTGCTTGTAGTTTCAGCTACTCCAAAGGCTAAAGCAGGAGGAACACTTGAGCCCAGACGTTTGAGGCCAGCCTAAACAGCATAGTGAGATTCTGTCTCTAAAAACACCAAAAATCCATCCAGAAGACTGAATGAATATTTTTATAATAATGCCTTTTGAAAAGCACACAAAATTATTACTATGTTTAGTTCATTCATTTATGTTTACTTTTAAATTTAAGACTGAAAATTAGGCAGGGTGTGGTGGTTCACACCTATAATCTTAGCACTCTGGGACACCAAGATTGCTGGATCCCCTGACAGGCTCAGGAGTTTGAGACCAGCCTGAGCAAGAGCTAGACCCTGTCTCTATTAAAACTAGAAAGATTAGCCAGGCATGGTGGTAGGCGCCTATAGTCCCAGCTACTTGGGAGATTGAGGCAGGAAAATCCTTGAGACCAAGAGACTGAGGTTGCTGTGAGCTAGGCTGACACCATGGTACTATTCTACCCAAAGTGACAGAGTGAGACTCTGTCTAAAAAAAAAAAAAAAAAAAAGAAACAACTAAAAACTAGACAAAGTAGGTTCCAGAAATTAGGTCACAGAACTGTGATACATAAGAGAAAGAAAAGAAAGTAAGTACAAGGATCACATCTCAGATTCCTGAACATAAAGGAAACCTAAAAGAATGTAGCTATTTGCTGAATTGGGGAATGGGAAATCAAAGTTTGGAGAGGCCTAGGCAACTGGAATTTGTGAAACAGAATACTGGAGTAAAAAAAGCTATACAGAGAGAAGTGCCCCAGAAATCTGCAAATCGTTCACTTTGGTGTTTTTTTGTTTTTTGTGACAGAGGCTCACTTTGTCACTCTTGGTAGGTGACATAGCTCATAGCTATCTCAAACACTTGTGCTCAAGTGATCTTGTCTCAGCCTCCCAAGAGGCTGGGACTGTAGGTGCCTGCCACAACACCTGGTTAGAGACAGGGTCTCACTCTTGCTCAGGCTGTTCGCAAACTCCAAACTCCTGGGCTAAGGCAATCTACCTGCCTTGGCCGCCCAGAGTGCTAGGATTACAGGAGCTCACTCTGTGGCTCAGTAACAACCCTCATATGATGAGTATGACATCTTATAAGATAGACAAAAAAACTACAAAGAACCTATAAGCTGAATAAGTCTCTAACTTCACACAGAGACACATAGAAAGATAATACATATAAAAGATGTAAAACATATACCATGTTGTAAACTCTAACTGTAAGATTGCTGGAGAGGCTATATAAATTCACATCTGACAAAGCATATGAAAGAAACATTACCAAGGCAAGACGAGGAATATTATTACCATGGGTAGAGAGGAACATTTAATTATGAAACATAAGCCATGCAAATGAGACTCAATAACTTTTAAGTTGATTAAAGTCATAAAGAATATGTTCTCTTACCATAATGGAATTATAAAGTAATGAAAAAAAGATTCCAGGCATGGTGTATCTAGCATTTGGGGAGGCTATGAGTTAGAGACCAGCCTAAGTAACATAGTGAGACTCCATCACTTTAAAAAAAAA
>NW_003853138.1:0-1648 GCF_000181295.1 Otolemur garnettii
ATCCCTTTGTGTGGGGTTAAATGTTTTTGTTGGAGTAGAAGAAAGTAAAAAGAAAAAAAGGAAATATATATCTTGTTGAATATTGTCTGGGCAACAGGTGATCTTCTGGGGTATGAGATGTTAATCACAATGCTGATACAGCTATATGAGATGGAAACTAGAGGCCTGTGCTGATTTCTCAAACCCCACAAGGTGGAGAGCCTAAATCTATTCTCAGCCCCCTTAAAAGTCACTTTAAACTGTCAACCTTGGCTAAGCAGAAGCTTTCCCAGGAAAGCACTTGTCACTGGGATCACTCCTGAAGTGGCTGCCTGCTTACCCAGTGTTCCCAAACCGGTCTCACTCTATGCCCGTGGTGGCCAAGTCTGTAAGGCATCTCAGTCCTTGGTTTTAGGCTGCTCAGTTACTATATTACTCACTCAAGGTCTCCCACTCAATTCTCACTCTGTGACCCTGAGGGGAGAGATTGCTGGGGCAATTTTCCCACAATGGCTCCACTTGCCCATAGCTGAACACTGTTAGCTATGTCTGGGCTCAGTCTGGGGCCCCAGGCAAGGTTTAAAGTCCTCCAAACTCTCACCCAAGCTTTCCCAAGGTAGTTCAACGGAGTCCCCAAGTCCAATAAAACAAACAGCTTACAGGGAAGGCCTTTCCAGTTTGCAATCTCACTGCTACTGCACTTACAACTGCCAGCAGGATTGGACTAAACGAACACACACAACCACTTGCTAGTTCTCCACTGCTTTTGTCCTCCTTTTGGGATCCAGAAGTCTCTTGCTGACTCCCTGTGTCCCCAAAGGGATGTTTCTGGGCAGATCCCACCAGCTTGAGATGCCTGAAGTCTTCTCTCCCCAGTCTCACCATGCCCAGTTGCAAGGAAGCTATTATTCGGCCCCCATCTTTCTCTACCCCCAGGACACAGAAATTTTAAAAAATCTTTCAGGCCAGGCACAGTGGCTCATGCCTGTAATCCTAGCACTCTGGGAGGCCAAGGTGGGTGGATCACCTGAGTCCAGAAGTTCAAGACCAGCTTGAACAATAGTGAGACTACTCTCCTCCCACCTCCACCAAAAACAGAAAAACTAGCCAGTGGATGAGGCTAGTGTGAGGTGGATGCCTGTAATCTCAGATACTCCAGAGGCTGAGGCAAGAGGATCACTTGAGCCCATGAATTTGAGGTTGCTGTGAACAATGACACCACAGCACTCTACCCAGAGCAACTGAGTTAAATTCTGTCATGAAAAAGAAAACTCTCTATGTAAGTCCTAATTTTTAAAAAAAAAAACGGAAATTTATGGGATTCAGTGAAGACAGCATTCTGAGTGGAATTTATACCCTTAAGTGTAAATTCAAAGTTCCAGCAGCTGTAAAAGTTTCTGCTTCTTTGTTAGTATTTCCCACTTGGTATACGTTAGTATACTCACCGCAAGGACATGTCTCCAGGAGAAAATGTTAAATGTAATGCTTTGAAAATACGCCACAATAAAAAGGGTTTTCCACAATATTCCCATGATGTCAATCCCAAGACGAACATAATCAGGTAGTATTTGGATTAGCTGCAATAATAATATTTGACAATAATAATGGTGAGACACCTCAGCAACACAGAACATTAGTCACAACAACCCATCCTTAGATACCTAATTAT
>NW_003853138.1:3000-11102 GCF_000181295.1 Otolemur garnettii
GGAAATCTATTAGGAAATATGGAACTCTAGTCAATAACAGTCATGATAAATAATTTAGCAGGAAGTATGTAGATGTCTGTGATTCAATTGAAAATGTGTCAACGATAAGATGGAATCATGAGTGAATGGAGAGATGGAAAGATGGACCAATATGTGTTCAATCACATTTAGTGAAGCGCTAACAAATGGCTGTCTTGTTTGAACAATTTTAGACACAATGCCAATTGTATTTTTCCCCAGTCAACTCATCATGAAGTTGCAAAATGCAAGGATACAGGAGGGAATCTTGCAGAGGTGCTACTTTCTGTGTTTTTGTGTTTAGGATAAAATCCAAATAAGAAATATAAGTCTCACAGCTCTTCCCTAGTTCAAGGAAAAACATGCTGTAAACGTACATGAGGGAATTCTGCTCAGCAGTGAAAAGGAATAAGCTATGAAAAAACATGCAGAGACATGAAATGTAGATCAGCATCTGAGGGGAGAATGGGAGGCTGAAAAGAGGTAAGGGCAGATGGATGAAAAAGAAGCAGGAGGGAACCTCTGAGAGTGGTGGGTGTATTCACTATCTCCAGTCTGAATGGTGTGATGGTTTAATTGCAGTATCCATAGTGTAAAATCAACAAATTGTAACCTTTTAATAAAGATGCTATTTCCTGTACATAACTTTGCCACTCTTACGCTGTAGGAAAGACAACTGATACACAAACTGTTAGTTTATGTTTCCCAGACAGAAAACATTGCCAATATATTTTGGAAGTTAAGAGAATTTTCCTTATAAATGAAAAGGACCCATTAAAATTGAGAGAGAAAGAAATGTAAACTTACAGTGGATGAGAAGACGAGGTTTTCTTTAAAATATTCATGAATTGCCTGGATAAATTTCTTTGGAAAATATTGAAAAATAACCCAAAACTGTATGGAAGAACGGGAAAAATAAGGAAAACATATGAAATATAAATGAAAATAACAGGTTAAACATTTAGAAATGACTGAGGGAGGTGAGCAGCTGATATAATAAAAACCTACGGGTTATTAATTCAACAAAATTAACTAAAGCATTCTGTTTAGCTCATTTCTAAAAAAATTAAAGTTCCACACATAGTTTTTTTATTAAGTCACTGTAAACTCACATATAATTTTAATTCACTGTAATTCTCAACCAGTGCACTTAGGGTCAGGTAGATACAGATTGGCAGGATAGAGTGATGATGTCATCGTGATTAAAGCTGTGACCATAGAAATTTGTTAAAAACATAACACCAAAATCAAAGGAAAGGAATCATCTTCATATTTCACAGCCTGGAACTGAAAACAATCAGCAGCAATCTTGAAAATCCGTATGTAAAAGGAGACAAAGCTTCTGGAGTGTGTGGACCCCACAATAAAAGGCAAACAGATTGATTTGTAAATCTCAATTTATAAGTATTTTAGGAGAAAATAAGTTCAAAATGTAATTCACACCAATCCGCATGCCAAGCCTGTTTTCTGTTAATACAACCTCTCTAGGAAGGAGCCTCTGAGCTCTGGAACCTGTTCATGCTCAGCCTCACAGCTGAGGGCAGCACAGGGAGAGCTTCAGGGAAGCAGGCGCTGACTCTGAGCAGCCACTGTCCGACAGGCAGCAGCAGCTCTCAGCACAGTGGGCGAAGATGGGGATCGGATGCACAGAAGGACACAGGCCATCTTTTTTATTTTATTAATTTTAAATTCAAATCATCACTGTATACATTTATGGGGTTCAATTTATGGGGTTTAAGCATTTGAATGCTTAAATCAAACTGATTAACATAGCCTTCACCTCACTTATTTTTTGTGACATTTAAAATTTATTCTTAGTTATTTTGAAACGTACCCTTGCATTATGCACATTAGGTGAGATCCCACCAAATGTCCTCCCTCCTCCCATGAATCGCCTTCCCCTTTTCTCCCTCTCCCTCCTAAACCTTCCCCCTTGCTAGACTATACTTGTGTTTTATCATTCATGTGTGTGTTTATATATTGGTTTCATAATAGTATTGAGTACATTGATACCATTTTTTTCATTCTTGAGATGCTTTACAAAGAAGAATGTGTTTCAACTCCATCCAGGTAAACATATAGATGTAAAGTCTCCATCTTTTTTTATTCCTGAATAGTATTCCATGGCCTGGGAAAAATATTTTTTGAGAAAGACCCACCCCCCCCACCCCCCTGGCCATTGCAGCAACAGCAAAAATAAATAACAGGGATTTGATCAAGCTAAAAAGCTTCTGCAAAGCAAACAGACAGGTTTGGGAATGAGAGAAGACAAAGGCCATCTTTACATCAACTGGTAAAACATCTCCAGTCACGGGCACTCTGGCTGCGTGTGACAACTGTCTGGACATAGAAATAAGTACCAGACTCCTAGATCCAACAGGGCCAGTAAAACTTGAGGTTCTCGCAGTCTAGGGCCGTGGAAAATGCAAGACACATTAATTTGTCCAAGTGCTTGAAGAGGAGGCAGGGCAAGAGAGCTTAACTGATCTATGAAAATGCAGCCAGGTAAAGGGGGGAAAACGCCCATGGAGATTATCCAGACGTGTTCTCCTTAGCAGAGTCAAAAGAAGCAAAGTAGCTTCTTCTCTGCTTGGAGGTATTTATGGGGGATGATTCTGCCTCCATGACATGAGAGTTCCCCATCACTGGACTTTTGAGATCCTGCTCCACCAATACGGTTCATGCCTACCTAACAAATATTCTCATCTCCACGGGGTGTTCTCTCTCTCTCTCTCTTTCTCCCCAACACCAGGGATAGGAGTGTGGTTTTATAATGGGAGCGTGAAAACTTTCACAGTCAAAAACTATCATTTCCCCATATTTGGGCAATCCTAAAGACTTTAAAGGCCCTTTCTGCTGTGGGTTAATCAACATTCTGCACATGACACGTTTTACAAAAGAATGGACAGTAACTCCTTCATGGCCTGGCAATGTCATTGCTAGTGACATCAACCTTGGAAATATCCCAGCAGGCTACAGCCATTCATTGCATATCTGTTGGGCTTCTCAGAGGCCCCAGCAAATTGTTTGCACACAGAGTCCCTAGGGGCAGCTGACAAGAGCCCAAGGAAAGAATGATGGCAAGTTGCTAAAAGTCAATAAGCCACAGAACACAAAGCACTAGTGACATTTCACTTTCAATAGACCAGTACCACTGCCAGTGACTAGGGACCACAGATCCCAGGGCTGCCAAGCTTCCAAGTATGAATGGTTGACTTGTAGGGAAGCAAGTACAGGTGGAACAGCACTGAACTTGCAGGAGTTCAGGAGAATCTCACACAGGGCTTTCAGGAGCCAATCAAATAGCTTATTCAAAAAACTGCCACACGTTTTTTAAAACAACGTTGTGGAGATGTCATCAGATACCATACAAGTCCCACCAATAGATTCTTCAATTCAGTGGCTTTTACTATATTCACAAATCCTACCTTTTTGACAATATATGGTTACTATCATCTTGTTCCATGCTATTAACTTTTCCTTTGTGCGGACCAGCCCACCTTGATGTGCACAGGTGTGGGCAAAGCAGCCAGCCTGTTCAAGACACCCTCCATGAGGTCCTTGGCCTGCAGGCAGGACAGAGCTCCCATCATAGCCCCAGATCAATGCTGTTCTATGAACCACAGAGTGAAACAGCCCAATGGAAAGGAAGGTACTGGGGCCTGTCCATTGTTTACTTACGTTTGTGATCAGGTAACACAAAGCATTGACTAAAAGGAGCCAGGAAAACAGCTCCTTCATAGCCATTCTTGCTCCTCTCAGGGCTTGCTCAGGTCCCCAGAAAAGAGGGCAGCTGGGTCAAGGTGTGCAGAGAGTAACTGAGGGGGTTGCGAATGGGGGAAGGGTAGCAATTGGGGAAGGGGAAGCGGTGAAGAAGGTGTGGAGGAAAGAGGGATGTTGGGCCTCTGGGAAGAGGAGAGGAAGGGGATTTCTGGGAAAGTATTGGGGTCAAGTGAGTTCCACCAATGAGTGGGAAGAGGAATCCGCCAGAGGTAGGGTGTGAGCAGTAAAGCAGCAAATCAGATTAAGGATCCACCAGGTGAATAGGGAAGGATATTTGAGGGCCACAGAGCTCTGTGACCCTTTGAAACTCTGTCCTATATGGTTGCTGCTCCAGCAGCCAGAAGCTTTATATTCCCTGCCCCCCTGGTGCATCACAGTGGACCCCACCCTTTGTGAGGCACACCCTTCCCCACCCAAGCCCGACCAGCTGCTGTCCTGAGGACAGGTCATTTCTGGGATGTTTGCTGACCTTTTGACTTTGCATCCTCCTCAGCTCAGCTCTCCTGTTCTGGCTTCTGGGCCTTTCGTTCCTTCGAGAATTCCCAAGGGTTCTCATGGTCAGTCTTGGCTGCAAAACATAGAAAGTGAGTGGTGACAGCACCTCAGGAAGGATCCAGCACAGAGCACAGTGGGAGGCTGCATGCTCCTCTCTCCACAGTTCATGTGATAATCAAAAAACACCAGTAAGATGTGAAGATTCTAAGTCCTATTTATTATCTAACATCTTTCTATGTCACAAGTGCTCAAGACACATAAATGTTAAGAATGTAGGCTATACTTACAAAAATTAAATCTATTTTTGGTACCTAAAGCAAATCTCAGCATATTTCAGAGGAATAATATCACACTTCATGTTTCTGATAAATTGTGCTAGAAGTTGATAATAAAATGCTACCTAAAAATTCCCACAGGGTTGGAAATTCAGAAGTATTCTTTTGAGTAAAATAAATGTGAGATAAAAATCCACCATAAAAAGCAATTATATTTGAACTGAATGACATGGTAATACAGTAATAAAATGTCTCCTTCTGGGCTAGGAATTCCACATTGTGGAACGATTTCACATCACCTCTGACTAACAGACATTTTAACATCTGAAACAGGGGTGAGTGTGCCATTTGTCCATGTCATCTTGCAACCTGTGAGCCTGGATTTTAATTTTAGGTGTAAACCCACCTAATGGTTACTATGAACACTATCTGGGTGACAGGCACAACTATAGCCAAGAGTCAAAACATTACAAAAGCAATCCATGTAAGCTAAAGCATTTGTACCCCCTTAATATCGTCCATTTTTGAAAAGCCACAAAATATCCCCTTTTACTCTGAAGATTGTTTATTTACATTGTTTATCATGTCTTCAGCTGTGCAGAAGCTTTTAAGCTTGATCAGGTCCCATTTATTTATTTTTGTTATTGCTGCCATTGCCAATGGGGTGTTCTTCATAAAATCTTACCCCAGACCAATATATCAAGAGCTCTTCCCACACTTTCTTCTAATGTGTTTATGGTTTTTGTCTTGGATTTAAATATTTTATTCAGCATGAGTTTATTTTTGTAAAGTGGTGGGTTGAATTTAAGTCTACCATGTGGCCACGTTGAGATATCACATAACCTCAGTGAGACTTGCCCACATTACAAAGACCCAAAGCTGCAGGTGCTGGTCTGGGTGCCAAGAAAGGGAACACTTATACACTGTTGGTGGGATTGCAAACGAGTATGGATTTTGGGGAGAGAAGTATGGAGTATACTCAAAGAGCAAAAAGTAAACTTTCCATTTGGTCCTGCAAGATGTAGCAACAACCCAACTTTGCTCATCAACCCACAAATGGACTAATAAACTGTGTATAACATGGAATCCTATTCAGGAATAAAACAGATGGAGACTTCACATCTTTTGTATTTACCTGGAGAGAGCTGAAGAACATTCTCCTTAGTCCAGTATCTCAAGAATGGAAAGGCAAGCACCCCATGTCCTCAGTACTAATCTGAAGCTAGCAGATGAACAACTACAAGCCCACAGGTAAGAAAAACACAAATAAATTCAACAAGGGGAGAAAGGTCTCTGTAGGCTCCCACCTCACAGGTAGAGGGGAGGATACACGGTGGCACACCTCCCAGGGGAAGGACTGAACTACAATCCAGAGGTTACCTAACAAACTCAACAACGTAACCTCATTGTGTACCCTTATATTAATCTGAAATTTGAAAAATAAATAAATATGTAAAATTTCCAGGAGCCAAATGCATAAACCAGTGTTTACCCAGTTTTTTACTTCATGGCACACTTGAACCTTATGCACGGCACACTTAAATTATATTCAGCAAAAAATTAAAAAAGAGTGAAATATATATATATTTACTGTTTGAAAATATTGGTTCTGAAAAATTTTTGTGGCACACCTAAGCTCCCCTCACAGCACACTCATTGTAAATTACTGGAGTAAACTACATATAATGGAAGGACCGGTAGGTAGGAATTGAACTCAGCTCTGGAGGACTTTTCATCCCGGAGGAATTTCTCTTCTTAAGAAACTTACAAGTTTTTTCCTAACAAATACGCTCTTCCTTCATTCCACTACAGATGTTCTCAGAGCTTTACAGATGAGCTGACACAAATAGGACATTTCCTACTCCTAGCTTTGTTTTCTCCAGTAAGAAACACAATGTGAGCGCAGCCTCAGGAATAGATTTAATTGTTATTTGCTACAGGTAGACCCGAGGGGGATCACTCAGCACAAAAATGGTTTCTGCACAGCTCACACATAAACCCTGGTGGCCTTGTCCTAATTGTTTAGCAACAGGAGAGGAGATTTTTAAAACGGCTATTAAAGGTTTGGGCTCAGTAGGTTTTCCAGATGGCAATTGTAAGGCCAGCTCAGCAGACCAGGAGAGAATGATTTCTGAAAGGACTTGGATATTTGTTTCTTTCCAAGTTTATCGTGTCATGTAACTACTGGCAGGAGATACAGGACACTGGGGAGGCACCAAAGGGGTCTCTGTGAACACTCTATATACTATGTTCAGGGACTGGCACCATTAAAAAAAATAGTTTCTACACTTCTTTCCAAAGCGGTTATATTAGTTTGCAGTCCCACCAACAATGTGAAAGTGCTCCCCTCTGTTCACGTCCAAGCCAGCATCTGCAGCTTTGTGACTTTGTGATGTGGGCTAATCTTAGGTGATATCTCAGGATGGTTTTGATTTACATTTCTCTGATGATTAGGGGTGATGAGAATTTTTTTTTTGTATGTTTGTTAGCCATTTGTCTTCCTTAGAGAAGGTTTTAGTCATGTCTCTTGCCCAGTGACAGATGGGATTGTTGGCTTTTTGTTGTTGATTAATTTGAGTTCTCTGCAGATCCTAGATCTCAAGTCATTGTTGGATTCATAATATGCACATATCTTTTCCCATTCCGTAGGTTGTCTATTTGCTTTGGTTGTTGTCTCCTTAGCTGTACAGAAGCTTTTCAGTTTAATTAAGTGCCATTTATTTATTTTTGTGCTTGGCTCACCTTTTGTGTGTGGGACACAAGCACAAGAGGGACTCTACCTAACAAAATCAAGTATTTTGACCTGGTTGTTTATACCCACACATTAACCTGAAATAAATTTACTTTTCAAAAAAAATAGTTTCCCAAGAGAAAAAAAAAACTATAATCAACTGAAAATCCCCCTTTCCAATAGCATATTCCAAAATCACTGACATGAAAAGGGCAAAGAAACCAAAAACAGGAGCAGCGTCTCTGTCATATGTTTATTCTTTCCTTTATGATGGGTACTAGATGGAAAATTTTAATTAAAATAATATCCTGATTATGGTGAACAGGACTGGACAGGCAGAAACATATACATTTCCAAAACAGGGGAAAGCATAACCAGAAAACGGACTTTCAGCAAAACCAAATTAGTTTTCTAATTTTGAAAAAGAAGACAGTTTTGAAAGTTGACTTTTGTAGAGGCTTCTTTTTAAAATTTAATTAATTTATTTTTCCATCTTTTAAAAATTAAATCATAAACACATAGATCATGTATACATTAATGTATTTGGGGGTACAATGTGCTGATTTCATATAGAATTAGGAACGCTTACATCACACTGGTTAATAATATACCTCATCTTGTTTACTTAATTATTGTGTTAAGACATTTGTACTCTATGCTAATAAATCCGACATGTACCCTTGCATTATGCACCATAGGTGTGATCCCACCATTCACCATCCCTCCATCTGACCTCCCTCCTCCCATTCCATCCCCCCTCCTCCCTCCTTCAACTTGGGCCATAGTTGTGATCTATTCTT
>NW_003853139.1:0-1608 GCF_000181295.1 Otolemur garnettii
GGGAGCATTAATTTTTTATTCTGGGCCATTACTGCTTTTCTTGATCACTTCCAGGAATCTCATGGTTTGGTGCCTGGGCGATGTGTAAGATCACATCATCAGCAAGGAGAGAAATGTGACCACTTCTTTCCCCATTTGGATACACTTGGTATCCTCCTCTTGCCTGACTGCATTGCTTAATATTTCTAGGACTATGTTGAATAGAAGTGGCAACAATGGAAATCCTTGTCTGTTTCCAGTTCAAAGTGCAAATGCTTTCATTGTTACTCCATTCAGTATTGATGTTGGCTGTGAAATTTTTGTAGAAGGCTTCTATCAGTTTAAGAAATACCTCATCTATTCCTATGTTCGTAAGTGTTCTTATCCACAGAGGATGCTGAATATTTTTGAGTGCTTTCCTGCAATAATAGAAAGGATAACATGGCCTTTGTTTTTGTTTCTATTGAGGTGGTGAATTATATTCATAGATTTGAGTATTTGAACCAGCCTTGAATCCCTGGGATAAAACCTACTTGATTGTGATGTGTAATTTTTTTGATGTATAGCTGTATTCTATTGGCTAAGAATTTTTTTTTATTTTATATATTCTGTGTTTATTCTGATTCTATTTTTTTTTTTTAGTTTTCTATTTTTTCAAACTAATACGAGTGTACGATTTTTAGGTTACATTGTTTTCACTTCCAGGGTAAAGTTCCATTTGTAGAAGAGCCCCTCACCCAGGGGGCATGTTATACACCATCACAATGTGCACATTAGGTGAGATCCCACATCATGCCCTCCCTCCTTCTGCCAAAAGTCCTCCCCCTTCCCACCTTCCACTTCCCTCCACCCCCAAAGTGGACTATATTAGTGTTTTATTGTTCCTATGTGCATCTAATTGTTTATACATTGGTTTCATGTTAGTGTGGAGTACATTGGATATTTATTTTTCCATTCTTGTGATACTTTACTAAGAACATTCGCTAAGATTCTGTTGAGTATGTTTGTGTTGATATTCATTAAAGATATTGGTCTATAGTTTTCTTTTTCTTATTGGATCCTTTCCTGGTTTTGGTATTAGGGTGATATTGCCTTTGTAGAAAGTGTTAGGGAGGATTCCTTTTTTCTCTATGTTTTGGAATAGGTTCAGCAATATAGGTACAGGCTCTTCTTTAAAGGGTTATTAGAATTCCGATGTAAAAGCAGCTCATGTAAACCCAGGATTATTATTATTTTGGTTGTAGTTTTTGGCCAGGGCCGGGTTTGAACCTGCCACCTCTAGCATATGGGGCCAGTGCCCTACTCCTTGAGCCACAGGAACCACCCAACCTAGGATTATTTTTTGTTGGAAGTTTATTTATTGTTTTTTTCAATTTTGGTGATGATAGTGATCTGGTCAAAGTTGTAATCTTTTCTGGTTGAGTCTAGTAATGTCACATGATTATAGGAATTATCTACTTCTACATTTTCAACTTTCAGGATATAGGATTTTATGTGGTTATCAGTAATGAGCTTTTGTATTTTTCTAGTATCGATTGTTATTTCACTTTTTTTTATATTGAGAATATAAATAATTAGGTAATGGCTGGTGCCTGTGGCTCAAGAAGTAGGGCACTGGCCCCATATACT
>NW_003853139.1:2247-6091 GCF_000181295.1 Otolemur garnettii
GTATTAGTTTGCAGTCTCACCAACATCGTAAAAGTCTTTCCTTCTCTCCATATCCATGATGAGATCTGCGGCTTTTGATGTGGCTTTGATGTGGGCTATTCTCACCAGGGTTAGGTGATATCTCAGGTTGGTTTTGATTTGCATTTCTTTGATGATCCGGGACAATGAGCAATTTTTCAAATATTTCTTAGCCATTTGTCTTCACCAGACAAGATTCTATTCATATCTCTTGCCCAGTGGTAGACGAGATTGTTTACTCCTTTTTGGTGATTAATTTGAGTTCTCCATAGATTCTAGTTTTCAAAGGTTTCTCAGATTCATACGCTTCAAATATCTTTTCCCATTTTGAAAGTTGTCTTTCTGCTTTACTTGTTGTGTCCTTAGCTGTGCAGAAGCTTATAAGCTTAATTAAATCCCATTTGTTAATTTTCGTTGTTGTTGTGATTGCTGCTAACATCTTTTTCATAAATCCTTTCCCCACTCCAAGATCCTTAAGACTTTTCCCCACACTTTCTTCTAGGGTTTCTGTCATTTCATGTCTTAGATTTAAATCTTCTATCCAATGTGAGTCAATTTTTGTAAGTGGTGAAAGATATGAGTCAAGTTTCAGTTTTTTTTTTTTTTAAGTCAAATACACATAGATCATGGATACATTCATGCATATGTGGGGTACAATGTGCTCTCTTAGTGAACATTCTGCGTTCTCTCCTTTTCCGTCTCTTTAACTACCTGGGTCAGCTGAAAAGCTTTATCTTGCAGCTCTGAGATTCTTTTTTCTGTATGGTCTAATCTGTTATTGATAACTTCCACTGCATCTGTAAGTTCCCTGACTGACTGCTTCAATTTTTAAAGCTTCATTATATTCTTTCTATATTCTTCATATCTTTCATCTTTATTTGATTCTATTTTTGGATTTCCTTTTGATTATTTTCCACTTTCTCAGCAATTTCCTTAATTTTTTCTATTCATTTTTAAAATTTCCTTTGTTTCATTTCTATCATTTCTTTATAAATGAAATCCTCTGCATAGTTACCACATAGTCCTTTGGGGGGGCGTGGATTTTGCTTTGTTCTTTTTGTCATGTTGCCTGGATTTTTCTGTTGTCTCTTTCTCATGAGTCTTTTCTTTTAGTCTGCTTCCTTACTCTACTTTTTCCTTTCACTTCCTCCTCTTCTTTAAGTTACCTTGTCTCTGACCTCAAGTGTTTACATAACCTTTGGTATAGGATCAAAAAGAAGAGAATATCGAAGAGCAATAAGGAGAAAAAGATTGAAGAAAGAGAAAAGGAAAAGGAATGGGGAGGGTAAAAGGAAAGATTGATTAAAAAGAAGATAGGAATAAAAAGAGATACAGAAGTTATAGTGGTGTTTATCAAGGCGCTTTGACCCATACCCTCAATTCCAGCCTCTGTGAAGCTGGGTTGGGTGGGTCCCTCGAGTTCAGGCTCTCCTTACTTGCCTGACTAGAATTAAAATCCAGCCTCTGTCTAATAATGAAGAAAAACAAAAAACAAAAACAGCAGTTTACCACTAGTGTGCTTCCAGAGGCCAAAGCCAAAAGGACCTCATACACCAGGGGATCAAGGTCTCACTTTTCTTGACCCTTGTCTTTTCCACAAGCAGTCATTGACAGGGATAGTGGTGAAAGAGAAACTAGCTTTTGCAACACTTGATTCAGTGGTGGCTATGGAAGCTGGGTAAGGTTCAAAATCTCTTCACCTCTCTGGTGAGTTGAGGTAGGCTAGCCCTTCCAGGCTGTCTGAATAGGCCTATGGTTCTGGACTCTCCCTACAGAGGAAAGCAGGCCTCAACAGGAGGCACTCTGTCCTGTAACCCAAAGAAAAACTGGGATGGATTGTGACCACAGTTGGATGGAACCAAAATTCCTCATTATCCAGACTGGCAGTAAGGAGACTCAGCTGAGGATCTGCCATGGTACAAGAAAACTGTGTCTCTTGTCCCTCCTGACACTCTCCCATGGGGTGAGAATGCTTCATTGCTCAAGGAGAAACTATATTTGGAGAAATATTTCTTCCTTACCCTTCTATTTGGCTCCAGCATCCTCTGAATCTGGTCTAAACCATGACTGTCCTCTGCTCTCTTCCTTCAACTTTCTCATCTTCATATTTGCAGTTTGTCTCTGTGGGGTTGATGAGCAACTTAACTTCTTCTCCACGCAATCCTACTCCCCAATTTCAATTTCTTTGCATTCACTTCTGTCTAATTTTCCTCCTTTTGGCCAGGAGAATCTGACAAGAGCTGCTACTAGTCAGCTATGGAATGGTGTAGCATTTTTTGTTTAATCTGGACACAAACAGAAGCCGTGCAACTGTACCTATTAGATTGTTTTCATTAGATTTGATACACAATAAAAAGAAGAGAGAGAATAGCAACTCATCAAGTACAAGGAATCCTCAGTAGGATTAATAGTTGACATTTTATCAGAAGCTTTGGAGAACCAAAGGATTTCAGACAATATATTCAGTGTTCTGAAATTTAAAAAATGCCACTCACAAATCTCATGTCCTGCTAAAATAACATTCAAAAGTTGAAGAAAATAAGGCATTCCCAGATAGACAAAAAATGGGATAGTTTTTCATCTGTAGGCAAATGTTATAAGAAATGTTAAGAGGAGACCTTCAGGCTGAAATAAAAGGACAATAGATAGTAACTTAAATCTGTATGAGAAAATAAAGAACACTCATAGAGTTAACTATATAATTAAATATAAATGTCAATATTAATGTACTTAGATGATGTTGGGATTCCTTTATTCCTCTATGGTTTAAAATACAATTAAATAAAACAGTAATTATTACTTTATATAGATAGACACACATTGCATAAAGATGTATTTTGTAACAATAACAAGATAATGAGTGGCAAGGAGGCAAATAGAAGCAAAGTTTTATATGGTATTAAATTTACATTAATCCATACTAGATTCTTATAAATTAAAATATAAATTATCACCAGAATAATCTCTAAAAATAACTACAAAATGAGAAGGAAATAAAAATGACACACTAGAAAATATTTACAAAGGTGGTAATGGAAGAATTGAGGAACAGAAAAAATATGACTGGTAGTATCTAATTAACAAAGTGGCATAAATCAATACAGGTAAATATCCTAAAGTAAATTGATTAATCTCTTCAATTTTATTCATTATTTTCAGATATTTGCAAATGAATAAAATACCAAAATCCAACTATAAAAGGTCTCAAAGAAATTTGCTTTTAATCCCAAGACAAAGGTAGGTTTGAAGTAAAAGGATAGAAAAAAGATACTCCATGCAACAGTAACCCAAAGAGAGTTGTAGTACATATATTACTATCAGGTAATTTAGACTTATGAAAAAACGTGAAGAAACAAATGACAATGTTGAAGAAATACTTCTGTAATAGTTAAAGAAGTCTACGCTTCACTTTGCATAATTAAAAAAACATATAGACAAAAGATAACAAAATAAATCAAAGGCTTAGATAACACTATAAATAAACTAGATATAACTGTACCCAACAACAGAATTCACATTCTTCTCAAGTAAAAATGCCAGTCCACATCCAGCTGTGGTCTTTTTAGTGACACTTTGACACTTTTTTCTTTTTTTGGTTGCAGTTTTTGGCCGGGGCGGGGTTTGAACCCACCACCTCCAGTATATGGGACCGGTGCCCTACTCCCTGAGCCATAGGTGCCACCCAGCTGTGGTCTTTTTTAAAAAAAAAAGTTCTTTAAAGAAATTTTCTTTAAAATACATCACAAGATAATCCGAAAAGCAAGTCTCATAAGTGTAAAATGATTGAAACTATATAACTTATCTTCTCTTATAACAATGAAATATA
>NW_003853139.1:7347-8013 GCF_000181295.1 Otolemur garnettii
AAGTGTTCCCTTTTCTCCAAGTCATGCCAGCATCTGAAGTTTTGGGACTTTGTGATGTGGGCTATTCTTACTGGGCTTAGGTGGTATCTCAAAGTGGTTTTGATTCGCATTTCTCTAATGATTAAAAATTATGAGCATTTTTTCATGTGTTTATTGGCCATTTGTCTGCCATCTTCAGAGAATTTTCTGTTCAAGTTTCTTGCCCACAAAGAAATGGGGTTGTTCATTCTATTCTTATTAATTAATTTGAGTTCTGTGTATATTCTAGTCATCAGACTTTTGTTGGAATCATAACATGCAAAAATCAACTTACTACAAAGACATTTGCACCAGAATGTTTATTGCTACCTAATTCATAATTGCCAAGTCATGGAAACAGCCCAAATGCCCATCAATCTCTGAATGGATTAACACATTGTGGTATATGTATACCATGGAATGTTGTTCAGCCCTTAAAAAGATGGAAACTTTATATCTTTTATGTTTACCTGGATGGAGCTGGAACACGTTCTCAAGAATGGGGGGAAAAAAAGGATCCAATGTACTAGATACTGTTATGAAACCAATGTATAAACACACAGTCATATGCATAATAAAACACAAATACAATCTAGCAAGAGGAAGGGGAGAAGATTGGGGGAGAGTGATTGGTTGGAGGAGATGGGG
>NW_003853139.1:9875-11085 GCF_000181295.1 Otolemur garnettii
CTGGTGGGTACAATGTAAGGGAATACACCACACCTCCTGGGTGAAGGGCTCAACTATAACTTCAACTTTACCCAATAAATGCAAACAGTATAATGTAATCATTTGTACCCTCATATTAATCTTAAATAAAAAAGAAATAATTAATAGAAAGCAGAATGGAATCTAAAAACAATCAACACATAGAAGATATTTTGTGCAGTGATATCTATGATGAAGCTATGTGCTTATTTTGTGCATTTTAAGTTTATCTGATGTTAATACTATAATATTCCCAGGTTTTAAACATTTTATTTAAACATTATTTTAAACATTCATAGTGCCAGGAAGTAGAAATTATAGGGACTATTTCCATGGAATTTTTATATGCCAAATCAAAAGAGAATAAAAATAATCCATATTTAAATGAATGGAAGAAGTACACCTTCACAGCTGGAACTTGGATTCGACAGCAGGTACCAGAGACTGTTTCCTGTGGGGAAGAATATCACAAAGTAATATAGCAGCAGTAGAAACAACACATTGTATAAGCTTTGTTAATCTGTTAAATGAATAAAACTCTACTTAATTCTCAGTGCCTAGATATGATTTCTTTCATATCAAATGCATTTTTCATATTGCCTTAATGATAATTGGGCAAAAAGTGTTATGAACAAATAGAAAGTCTTTTATCCCACAAAATGTGTAACTCATACAGTGAGGCCACTAGCTAAGGTTTCTATTTGATTTTTAAGAAATTTAACATTTAAAATTTCTTTGTGTTAACAGTAAGACATTTAGAAAATTTATTTACAATTGTGAAAAATTTGTGTCAACAGTAAGACATTTAGAAATTTGTTTGCAATTGCAATAATTAAATCCACACACTGGGTAGTTTTATATGAAAACATAGGAGAATACGAAAAAATGGTTGACATATTATACTTCTCTGTCATGACAAATTTTGTAAAGAACTTTGGTTTTCCCACATATATGATGCTAACAAAAACTCTTTAGTGAAGTTCAAATTTTGTTTTCATTTTCAAATATCTATTATCCTCTGAGAATCTGTAAGGATATTAATTATTGTTTTTTTATTGCTTTATTTTTATACTTAAATCATAGCTGTGTACATTAATGCAATTATGGGTTACAATGGGCTGGGTTTATATACAACTTGAAATACCTTCATCAAACTGGTTAACACAGCCTTTGTGGCATTTTCCTAGTTATC
>NW_003853140.1:0-1346 GCF_000181295.1 Otolemur garnettii
TCTCTTCATTGGCCCCTGGGGTTTCGAACTGAAGTCCCCATTTCACCCAGGGGTGCCTGCTTTCTCATCATTGGCTCCAGCATCTCTAATTGAAGTCCCCATTTCACCTGGGGGTGCAAGATTTCTCTTCACTGGCCCCCGGGTTTTCGAATGAAGTCCCCATTTCACCCGGGAGTGCCTGCTTTCTCTTCATTGGCCCCTGGGTTTTGGAATTGAAGTCCCCATTTCACACGGGGGTGCCGGCTTTCCCATCATGGGGCCCCGGGGTTTCTTACTGAAGTCTCCATTACAGCCAGGTGTGCCTGCTTTCTCTTCATTGGCCCCCAGGGTTTCTAATAGAAGTCCCCAATTCCCCCTTTGGGTGCCTGCTTTCTCTTCATTGGGCCCTGGGGTTTCGATCTGAAGTCCCCATTTCTCCCAGGGGTGCCTGCTTTCTCTTCATTGGCCCCTGGGTTTTGGAATTGAAGTCCCCATTTCACACGGGGGTGCCAGCTTTCCCATCATGGGGCCCCGGGGTTTCCTACTGAAGTCTCCATTACACCCAGGTGTGCCTGCTTTCTCTTCATTGGCCCCCGGGGTTTCTAATAGAAGTCCCCAATTCCCCCTTTGGGTGCCTGCTTTCTCTTCATTGGGCCCCGGGGTTTCGATCTGAAGTCCCCATTTCTCCCGGGATTGCCTGCTTTCTCTTCTTTGGCCCCTGGGGTTCGAACTGAAGACCCCATTGCACCCAGGTGTGCATGCTTTCTGTTCATTGACCCCCGCGTTTTTGAACTGACATCCCCATTTCACCCAGGGGTGCCAGCTTTCTCTTCACTGGCCCCCGGTTTTTTGGATTGAAATCCCCATTTCACACGGGCATGCCGGTTTTCTCTTCATTGGGCCCCGGGGTTTCTAACTGAAAATCCCATTTCACCCAGATGTGCCTTCTTTCTCTAATTTGGCCCCCGGGGTTTCGAACTAAAGAACCCATTGCACCCAGGTGTGCCTGCTTTCTCTTCATTGGCCCCCAGGGTTTCGAACTCAAGTCCCTATTTCACACGAGGGTGCCTGCTTCCTCTACATTGGCCCCCAGGGTTTCGAATTGATATCCCCATTTCACAAGGGGGAGCCTGCTTTCTGTTCATTGGCCCCTGGGGTTGTAACTTAAGTCCCCCTTTCCCCAGGGGGTGTCTGCTTTCTCTTCATTGGCCCCTGGGATTTCTAATTGAAGTCTCCATTTAACCCCGGGGTGCCAACTTTCTCTTCATTGGCCCCCGGTGTTTCTAATTCAAGTCCCAATTTCACACGGGGGTGCCGGCTTTCTCTTCATTGGGCCCCTGGGTTTCGAACTAAAGTCCCCATTGCAC
>NW_003853140.1:2044-6409 GCF_000181295.1 Otolemur garnettii
CGGGGTTTCTAACTGAAGTCCCCATTTCACCCAGGTGTGCCTGCTTTCTCTTCATTGGCCCTCAAGGTTTCGAACTGAAATCCCCATCTACTCCGGAGGTGCCTGCTTTCTCTGCATTTCCCCCCCGGGATTTCTAATTGAAGTCCCCATTTCACCCGAGGCTGCTAGCTTTCTCTTCATTGGCCCCCGGGGTTTCGAATTGAAGTCCCAATTTCACGCACATGTGCCTGCTTTCTCTACATTAGCCACCAGGATTTCGAACTGAAGTCTCCATTTTACCCAGGTGTGCCTGCTTTCTCTTCATTGACCCCCAAGGGTTTTGAATTGAAGTCCCAATTGCACCCAGGTGTGCTTGCTTTCTCTTCATTGACCCCCCGGATTTCTAATTGAAGTCCCCATTTCATGCAGCGGTGCCAGCTTTCTATTCATTGGGTCCCGGGGTTTCTAACTGAAGTCCCCATTTAACCCAGGTGTGCCTGCTTTCTCTTAATTGGCCCCAAGGGTTTCAAATTTAAGTCCCCTTTTCCCCCGGGGGTGCCTGCTGTCTCTACATTGGTCCCCGAGGTTTCCAACTGAAGTCCCTATTTCACCCAGGGGTGCCTGCTTTCTATTCATTGGCCCCCGGGCTTTCAAATTGAAGTCCCCATTGCACCCGTTGTGCCTGATTTCTCTTCATTGGCGGCCGGGGTTTCGAATGGAAGTCCTCATTTCATCGAGGGGTGCCTGCTTATTCTTCATTTGCCTCCTTGGTTTTGAATTGAAGTCCCCATTTCTGCCTGGGGTGCCTGCTTTCATTTACCCCTGGGGTTTCTTATTGAAGTCACCAATTCACACGGGGGGGGGCCGGATTTCTCGTCATTGGGCCCCGGGGTTTCTAACTGAAGTCCCCATTTCACCCAGGTGTGCCTGGTTTCTCTTCATTGGCCCTAAGGGTTTTGAAATTAAGTCCCCATTGCACCTGCGATGCCTGCTTTCTCTTCATTGGCCACCAGTGTTTCTAATTAAATTCCTAACTGCCCTCTCATTGACCTGTCTTCCCTTAATTAGCCATACGTGTTTCGAATTGAATTCCTAATTTCCTCAGGTGGGCCTGCTTTCCCTTAATTGGCCACAGGTGTTTCTAATTGAATTCCTAATTTCCCTGAGGTGAGCTCACTTTCCTTTAATTGTCCACAGGTGTTTCTAATTGAATTTCTCATTGCCCTCAGGTGAGCCTGCCTTCCCTTAATTGGCCACTGGTTTTACTAATTTAATTCCTAATTGCCCTCTGGTTGACCTCCCTTCCCTTCATTAGCCATAGGTGTTTCTAATTGAATTCCTAATGGCCCTCAGGTGTGCCTGCTTTCCCTAAATTGGCAACAGATGTTTCCAATTGAATTCCTAATTGCCTTAAGGTGAGCCTGCTTTCCGTTAATTGGCCACAGGTGTTTCTAATTGAATTCCTAATTGCCCTCAGGTGGGCCCGCTTTCCCTTAATTGGCCACAGGCGTTTCTAATTGAATTCCTAATGGCCCTCAGGTGGGCCTGCTTTCCCTTAATTGGCCACAGGTCTTTCGATTTGAATACCAAATTGCCCTCAGGTAGGCTTCATTTCCCTTAATTGGCCACAGGTGTTGATAATTAAATTCCTAATCGCCCTCAGGTGGGGGTATTTTCCCTTAATGGGCCATAAGTGTTTTTAATTGAAATTCTAATTGCCCTCAGGTGGGCGTGCTTTCCCTTAATTGGACACAGGTGTCTCTAATTGAATTCCTACATGCCCTGAGGTGTCCCTGCTTTCCCTAAAATGGCCACAGGTATTTCTAATTAAATTCCTAATTGCCCTCAGGTGGGTCATCTTTAACTTAATTGGCCACAGGTGTTTCTAATTGAATTCCTAATTGCCCCCAGGTGGGCCTCCTTTTCCTTAATTGGCCACAGGTGTGTCTAATTGAATATCGAATTGCCCTCAAGTGGGCCTGCTTACCCTTAACTGGCCACAGGTGTTTCTAATTGAATTCCTAATTGCCCTCAGGTGGGCCTGCTTTCCCTTAATTGACCACAAGTGTTTCTAATTGAATTCCTAATTGCCCTCAGGTGGGCCTCCTTTTCCTTAATTGGCCACAGGTGTGTCTAATTGAATATCGAATTGCCCTCAAGTGGGTCTGCTTACCCTTAACTGGCCACAGGTGTTTCTAATTGAATTTCTAATTGCCCTCAGGTGGGCCTGCTTTCCCTTAATTGACCACAAGTTTTTCTAATTGAATTCCTAATTGCCATCAGGTGTGCCCACGTTCCTATAATTGGTCACAGGTGTTTCTAATTGTATTTCTAATTGCCCTCAGGTGGTCCTCATTTCACATATTTGGCCACAGGTGTTTCTAATTGAATTCCTAAGTGCTCAGGTTGCCTGGTTTTCCTTAATTGGCCACAGCGTTTTCTAATTGAATTCCTAATTGCCCTCATCTTGCCTGCTTTTTCTTAATTAGCCACAGGTGATTCTAATTGAATTCCTAATTGCCCTAAGGTGGGCATGCTTTAACTTAATTGGCCACAAGTGTTTCTAATTGAATTCCTTATTGCCCTGAGTTGTGCCGGCTTTCACATCATTGTCCACAGGTATTTCTAATTAAACTCCTAATTGCCCTCAAGTTGCCTGCTTTTTCTTATTTGGCCACAAGTATTTCTAATTAAAATCCTAATTGACCTCAAGTT
This sequence comes from Otolemur garnettii, assembly GCF_000181295.1. Classification (NCBI taxonomy): domain Eukaryota; kingdom Metazoa; phylum Chordata; class Mammalia; order Primates; family Galagidae; genus Otolemur; species Otolemur garnettii. The sequence goes on from NW_003853140.1 coordinate 4,739, forward strand.
GCCTGCTTTTTCTTATTTGGCCACAGGTGTTTCTAAATGAACCCCTAATTGCCCTCAAGTATGCCTGCTTCCCCTTAATTGGCCACAGGTGTTGCTAATTGAAATTGTAATTGCCCTCAGGTGGTTCGGCTTGAACTTAATTGTCAACTTGTTTCCAAATTAAACTTCTAAAATCCCTCAGGTGGGCCTGCTTTCATTAATTGGCCACAGGGTTTACTAATTGAATTCGTAATTGCCCTCAAGTAGCCCTGCTCTTCTTTAATTGGCCACAGGTGATTCTAATTGAATTCCTAATTGCCCTCAAGTAGGCCAGCTTTTTCTTAATTTGCCACAGGTCTTTATAATTGAATTCCTAATTGCCTTCAGGTGGGTCTCAATTCTATTAATTGGCCATGGGTGTTACTAATTGAAATCCTAATTACCCTCAGGTGTGCCTGCTTTTCCTTAATTGGCCACAGGTGTTTCTAATTGAATTCCTAATTGTCCTCAGGTGGGCCTGCTTTCCCTTAATTGGCAACAGGTGTATCTAATTGAATTCCTAGTTGTCCTCAGGTGGGCCTGCCTGTTCTTAACTATCCATAGGTGTTTCTAATTGAAATCCTAATTGCCCTAAGGAGGGCCTTCTATCCCTTAATTGGCCATAGGTGTTGCTAATTGAAATTGTAATTTCCCTAAGGTGGTCCTGTTTTAACTTAACTGGCAACTGGTGTTTCTAATTGAATTCCTAATTGCCTTCAGGTGGGCCTTCTTTCATTAATTGGCCATAGGGGATTCTAATTGAATGCGTAATTGCCCTCAAGTGGCCCTGCTCTCCTTAATTGGCCACAGGTGTGTCTAATTGAATTCCTAGTTGTCCTCAGGTGGGCCTGCCTGTTCTTAACTATGCATAGGTGTTTCTAATTGAATGGCTACTTGCCCTCAGGAGGGCCTTCTATCCATTAATTGGCCACAGGTGTTTCTAATTGAATTCCTAATTGCCCTTGGGGGGCCCTGCTTTTCCTTAATTAGCCACAGGTGTGTCTAATTGAATTCCTAATTGCCCTCAGGTGGGCCTGCTTTGCCTTAATTGACCACAGCTGTTGATAATTGCCCTGAGGTGTGCCTGGTTTCCATTAATTTCCCACAGGTATTTCTAATTAAATTCCTAATTGTCCTCAGGTTGCCTGCTTTGCCTTAATTGGTCACAGGTGTTTCTAATTCAATTCTTAATTGCCCTCAGGTGGACCTGATTTCTCTTAATTGGTAACAGGTGTTTCTAATTGAATTCCTAATTGTGCTCAGTTTGCCTACTTTTTCTTATTTGGCCACAGGTGCTTCTAATTGAAATCCTAATTGCCCTCTGGTGGGCCTGATTTCTCTTAATTGTGCACAGGTGTTTCTAATTGAATTCCTAATTGCCCTCAGGTTGCCTGCTTTTTCTTAATTGGCCACAGGTGTGTCTAATTGTACCCCTAATTGCACTCAGGTATGCCTGTTTCCACTTAATTGGCCACAGCTGTTGCTAATTAACATTGTAATTTCCCTCAGGTGGTCCTGTTTTAACTTAATTGGCAACTGGTGTTTCTAATTGAATTCCTAATTGCCTTCAGGTGGGCCTGCTTTCATTAATTGGCGACAGGGGTTTCTAATTGAATGCCTAATTGCCCTCAGGAGGGCCTTCTATCCCTTAAT
>NW_003853140.1:7280-11064 GCF_000181295.1 Otolemur garnettii
AGGTGTGTCTAATTGAATTCCTAATTGCCCTCAGGTGTGCCTGCTTTGCCTTATTTGGCCACAGGTGTTGCTAATTGCCCTCTAGTGTGCCTGGTTACCTTTAATTGCCCACAGGTATTTCTAATTGTATTCTTAATTCCCCTCAGGTGGGCCTGATTTCTCTTAATTGGCCACAGGTGTGTCTAATTGAATTCTTAATTGCCCTCAGGTGGGCCTGCTTTTTCTTACTTCGACACAGGTGTTGCTAATTGCCCTGAGCTGTGCCTGGTTTCCTTTAATTGGCCACAGGTATTTCTAATTATATTCCTCATTGTCCTCAGATTGCCTGCTTTTTCTTAATTGGCCACGGGTATTTCTAATTAAATTCTTCATTGCCCTCGGGTGGGCCTGATTTCTCTTAATTGGCCACAGGTGTTTCTAATTGAATTCCTAGTTGCCCTCAGGTTGCCTGCTTTGCCTTATTTGGCCACAGGTGTGTCTAATTAAATTACTAATTGCCCTCAGGAGGGCCTTCTATCCCTTAATTGGCCACAGGTGTTTCTAATTGAATTCCTAATTGCCCTTGGAGGGCACTGCTTTTCCTTAGTTAGCCACAGGTGTTTATAATTGAATTCCTAATTGTCCTCAGGTTGCCTGCTTTTTCTTAATTGTCCACAGGTGTTTCTAATTGAATTCTTAATTGCCCTCCGGTGGGCCTGATTTCTCTTAATTGGCCACAGGTGTTTCTAATTGAATTCCTAATTGCCCTCAGGATGCCTGCTTTTTCTTAATTGGACCGAGGAGTTTCTAATTGAATTCCTAATTGCCCTCAGTTGGGCCTGTTTCCCCTTAATTGGCCACAGGTGTTGCTAATTGAAATTGTAATTTTTCTCAGGTGGTCCTGTTTTAACTTAATTGGCAAATGGTGTTTCTAATTGAATTCCAAGTTGCCTTCAGGTGGGCCTGCTTTCATTAATTGGCCACAGGGGCTTCTTATTGAATGCGTAATTGCCCTCAAGTGACCCTGCTCTCCTTAATTGGCAACAGGTGTCTAATTGAATTCCTAGTAGTCCTCAGGTGGGTCTGCCTGTTCTGAACTATCCATAGGTGTTGCTAATAGAATTCCTAATTGCCCTCAGGAGGGCCTTATATCCCTTAATTGGCCCCAGGTGTTCCAATTGAATTCCTAAGTGACCTTGGGGGACCCTGCTTTTCTTTAATTAGTCACAGCTATGTCTAATTGAATTCCTAATTGCCCTCAGGTGGGCCTTCTATCCCTTAATTGGCCCCAGGTGTTTCTAATTGAATTCCTAATTGCCCCGGGTGGCTGGCCCTGCTTTTCCTTAATTAGCCACAGGTGTTTCTAATTGAATTCCTAATTGCCCTCAGGTGGGCCTGCTTTGCCTTAATTGGCCATAGATGTTGCCAATTGCCCTCTGGTGTGCCTGGTTTCCTTTAATTGGCCACAGGTATTTCTAATTGAATTCTTAATTGCCCTAGGGGGGCCTCATTTCTTTTAATTGGCCACAGGTATTTCTCATTAAATTCCTAATTGTCCTCAGGTTGCCTGCTTTTTCTTATTTGGCCACAGGTGCTTCTAATTGAATTCCTACTTGCCCTCAGTTGGGCCTGCTTTGCCTTTATTGGCCACAGGTTTTGCAAATAGCCCTGAGGTGTGCCTGATTTCCTTTAATTGGCCACAGGTACTTCTAATTACATTCCTAATTGTCCTCAGGTTGCCTGCTTTTTCTTAATTGGCCACAGCTGATTCTAATTGAATTCTTAATTGCCCGCAGGTGAGCCTGATCTCTCTTAATTGGCCACAGGTGTTTCTAATTGAATTCCTAATTGTCCTCAGGTTGCCTGCTTTTTCTTAATTGGCCACAGGTGTGTCTAATTGAATCCCTAATTGCCCTCAGGAGGGCCTTCTATCCTTTAATTGGCCCCAGGTGTTTCTAATTGAATTCCTAATTGCCCTTGGGGGGCCCTGCTTTTCCTTAATTTCCCACAGGTGTGTCTAATTGAATTCCTCATTGCCCTCAGGTGGGCCTGCTTTCCCTTAATTGGCAACTGGTGTATCTAATTCAATTCCTAATTGCCCTCAGGTGGGCCTGCTTTGCCTTAAATGGCCACAGGTGTTGCTAATTGCCCTGAGGTGTGCATGGTTTCCTTTAATTGGCCACAGGTATTTCTAATTATATTCCTCATTGTCCTCAGGTTGCCTGCTTTTTCTTAATTGGCCACAGGTGTTTCTAATTGAATTCTTAATTGCCCTCAGGTGGGCCTGATTTCTCTTAATTGGCCACAGGTGTTTTTAATTGAATTCCTCATTGCCCTCAGGTTGCCTGCTTTTTCTTAATTGGCCACAGGTGTGTCTAATTGAATTCCTAATTGCCCTCAGGTGGGCCTGCTTTCCTGTAATTGGCCACAGTTCTTCTACTTGAATTCTTAATTGCCCTCATGTGGTGCTGATTTCTGTTCATTGGCCATAGGTCTTTCTAATTGAATTCCTAATTGCCCTTAGGTGGGCCTCATTTCCCTTAATTGGCCCCAGGTGTTTCTAATTGAATTCCTAATTGCCCTCAGGAGGGCCTTCTATCCCTTAATTGGCCACAGGTGTTTCCAATTGAATTCCTAAGTGCCCTTTGGGGACCCTGCTTTTCTTTAATTAGTCACAGGTGTGTCTAATTGAATCCTAATTGCCCTTAGGTGGGCCTCATTTCCCTTAATTGGCCCCAGGTGTTTCTAATTGAATTCCTAATTGCCCTCAGGCGGCCTTCTTTCCCTTAATTGGCCTCAGGTGTTTCCAATTGAATTCCTAAGTGCCCTTGGGGGACCCTGCTTTCCTTTAATTAGTCACAGGTGTGTCTAATTGAATTCCTAATTGCCCTCAGGTTGCCTGCTTTGTCTTAATTGGCCACAGGTGTGTCTAATTGAATTTCTAATTGCCCTCAGGAGGGCCTTCTATCCCTTATTTGGCCCCAGGTTTTTCTAATTGAATTCCTAATGGCCCTTGGGGGACCCTGCTTTTCCTTATTTAGCCACAGGTGTGTCTAATTGAATTCCGAATTGCGCTAAGGTGGGCCTGCTTTGCCTTAATTGGCCACAGGTGCTGCTAATTGCCCTCAGGTGGGCCTGGTTTCCTTTAATTGGCCTCAGGTATTTCTAATTGAATTCTTAATTGCCCTCAGGTGGGCCTGATTTCTCTTAATTGGTAACAGGTGTTTCTAATTGAATTCCTAATTGTCCTCAGGTTGCCTGGTTTTTCTTAATTGGCCACAGGTTTTTCTAATTGAATTCTTAACTGCCCTCAGGTGGGCCTGATTTCTCTTAATTGGCCACAGGTGTATCTAATTGAATTCCTAATTGCCCTCAGGAGGTCCTTCTATCCCTTAATTAGCACCAGGTGTTTATAATTGAATTCCTAATTGCCCTTGGGGGGGCCTGCTTTTCCTTAATTAGCCACAGGTGTGTCGAAGTGAATTCCTAATTGCCCTCATGTGGGCCTGCTTTGCCTTAATTGGCCACACGTGTTGCTAATTGCCCTGAGGTGTGCATGGTTTCCTTTAATTGGCCACAGGTCTTTCTAATTATATTCCTCATTGTCCTCAGGTTGCCTGCTTTTTCTTAATTGGCCAAAGGTGTTTCTAATTGAATTCTTATTTGCCTTCAGGTGGGCCTGATTTCTCTTAATTGGCCACAGGTGTTTCTAATTGAATTCCTAATTGCCCTCAGGTTGTCTGCTTTTTCTTCATTGGCCACAGGTGTGTCTAATTGAATTCCTGATTGCGCTCAGGTGGGCCTG
>NW_003853141.1:0-1496 GCF_000181295.1 Otolemur garnettii
TGTTACGGAGGGATTCCACTGTGTTTTTCAGATCCTTGAGGGCTGCAACCTCTTGTCTCAGTGTTTCAAAATCTTTGATCATTTTATCTTTGAAATCATTGAGTTCTTGAGTCATCTTTTGAATAATTTCTTTAGATATCTTTTGAATAATTTCTTGAGAAATTTTTTGAATAATATCTTGAGGTCCTAATTCTGTTGTTTCTTCCAGTTTGTTAATCTTATTTGCTATCCACATTCTGAACTCGATTTCTGACATCCCAGCCATTTGCTTGTGGATGGGGTCTTCAATTGTGTCTTCCCCATTTTCCCTTGGAGGAGTTGATCTACTCTGGTTAATTGAGTTGCCAGAGTTTTTCTGCTGGTTCCCCCCGCCATGCTGAGTTTATCTTGTTTGGAGGCCTTATCAGAACCTTTCAGTTGGTGGCTTCTTCTGGTTGCCCAAAGAGACAGGCAGAGCGTGTCTGTTGTCTTCTCCCAGTTCTCAGGTGCTGGGGAAGCCGGGTTGCAGTGGAACAGCAGCAGCTGTACAGGAGTGTGCGTGGCCGGATTAGACCTTGTTCAGCCTGCTAGGCGAGGGGGTGGGGGCAGGAAACTGGCAGCAGCCAGATCAGTCCTAGTTCGGCCCCTCTGGGGCAACCGGTGGAACAGGGGAACTGTAGTGGCTAGATCAGTCCTAGTTTAGCACCTTGGAGCAGCCAGAGGGTAGGGGAATGGCAGCGGTAGCACAGGGTACCGCCAGCGACCAGATCAGTCCTAGTTTAGCCCCACCGGAGTAGCTGGGGGGGAAGCGGGGGACTACTTCATCATCGCCGTTGGACGCATGCAGCGATAGCAAGCCGATCTGTGCCCTCCCAGTGCGGGAGCTCGGAGTGGGGGACTCCTCCACCTCTGTCCGAGGGATGTATGTGGCTCTAACAAATAGTTCTGGGCCCTCCAAGAGTGGTAGACCCCTCCATCACCACCTGCAGGGCTAGCGTGGCTCTATCAAGCAGTTCTAGGCCCACCCAGCTTGGGAGCCTGGAGCAGGGAACACCTCCCCTGGCCCCCATGGGGTGTGTGTGTCTCTTGCAAGCTGTTTTGGGTCTACCTGGATTGGAGGATTTCTCCGCCTCTGCCTGTGGGATGCCTGCGGCACTAGCTAGTGGTAGTGGGCCTGCCCAGAGCAGGAGCCTGCTGCCCGTGAGGTATGCGACTCTAGCAAGCAGTTTTGGGGCCCGCCCCACTCCGTGAGGGCAAAGGGACCCATCCAGCTACTGGGTTAGTCTCGGAAGGTTAATGCCTCCTTCCCCACCTTACACCCAGTCACTCGTGGTCTCCCAGGTCTGTGACCATATCCACTCCAGTAGGCCACTGCTCCTGGGGTTTACCTGGCAAAATCAGCCAGAAATCTGAGTTCGGCAGGGGGGCCTTGCATGTTTAAATTAGGCTTCTGTCAGGCTAGATTTCTCTCCAAACCTCGGAGTGAGTAGGTGGGGACTCCTCAGAGTTCAATGTTG
>NW_003853141.1:1625-2988 GCF_000181295.1 Otolemur garnettii
TTTTATATAGTTCAAACCTTCCCTCAACCATACACCCGAGGTGCCCCTTTGAATAGTCCTTGGGTGGTCTAACAGGTTTGAGGGGTCCAAATCAGTTGTCCCAGTCAGCACCCCTTTCAGGTGGAAGAGTTCAAATGTCTCTGGGAGATAGATAAGAGGGGTCTGCTTGCAGTTCAGATATAACTTGGTCCAGTGCTCTGCAAGGGCAAATGGACCCACCTGGCAAATGGGTTAGTCTGAGAAGTTTAATACCTCCTTCCCCACCTTGCACCCAGTCACTCATAATCCCCCAGGTCTGTGGCCCTATTCACCTCAGTAGGCCACTGCTCCAGGGGTTTATCTGGCAAAATCATCCAGAAATCTAATTTCAGCAGGGGGGTCTTGCGTGTTTAAATTAGGCTTCTGTCTGTCTGGATTTCTCTGTAAGTCAGAGGTTGCATTCGGCTTTAAACTGAGGTGTCAATTCTAGCCTCTGCCCGCCCACTGCCTTTGTGTCAGCTGCATTAGCCCCCTGAGGGCTGGCACTCCACCCAAGAAAGTTAAGTGCGCCCTGCCTGTGGCTGCTCTCCGGAATGTCTGCTTGCCCAAAGGTTTGGGGCTGGAATGGCATGCCGCTCAGGATGCCACCGTTTCTGCACTGGCACCCCCCAAGCTGACTCTCCTCTCCTCACACCCGCACCACAGTCAGCACAGAACCGCACCAGCCCTTTCCCCCTCCACTTCTCTCAAGGAGATGCCCAAGAATCAGGACTCCATAGGTAATAAACCTCCAGATCTCGGAGTGGGTGAGTGGGGACTCCTTGGAGTTCAATGTTGCAGGTGGAGAATATATACAGATTTATACAGTTTTACAGTTTTATGCCTGGCCGGAGGGTGCTGTGGCATGCCAGCAGGGGTAGGAGGTTCAGTTTTTAGGGGTTCTCTCCCGTGGAATAGAGTGGGAGGAAGTTTGAACTCTGCTGGCTTGTTTGCATGGAGTTAACTGCGAGCCCTTCTTGTGGGAGAGGGGACTCCTGTCCGCTTGGTGGTGGATTTTGTACCTTTTGGTTGTATTTTTGGGGTCGCAGCTCACCTCAGGAAGGTTGAAGTGCATTCTTCAATCTTCTCTCTTGTCTCTGCTCTAAACCATCAGGTAATTTGCTAAGCTTCTGTCCTTTCAGCCTTCTTCTGGATGGGAGCTTTTGTAAAAAGCTGGCTGCAGTCCGCCATCTTGGCTCTGCCCCCCCCATACCAATTTTCTTAAGTGTTCTGATCATAAAGGGATGCTGGATGTTATCAAAAGCTTTTTCTGCATCAATTGAGAGAATCATATGGTCCTTGTTTTATAATTTGTTTATGTGATGAATTATATTTATAGATTTAC
>NW_003853141.1:4268-11022 GCF_000181295.1 Otolemur garnettii
TAATTGAGGTCTCATCATTTTGAGTATTGCCCTTAACAAATATAAAGTGGCCATCTTTATCTTTGGTTACTTTTGTTGGTTTAAAACCTATTGTATCTGTGAATAAAATTGCAACACCTGCTTTTTTCTGGTTTTCATTAGCCTGGAATATAGATGAGCATCCCTTCTCCCTGAGTCTATATTTGTCTTTTAAGGTAAGATGAGATTCTTTAGTACAACAGATGTTTGGTCTGAGTTTCTGTATCCAATCAGCAAATCTGTGCCTCTTTAGAGCAGAATTTAAGCCATTCACATTGATTGAAATTGTTGATAAGCCTGGTAAAATATTGGTCCTCGAGTTGCTCGAAAGTCCAGTAGACATTTTTAATCCTTTTCCATTGTGCAAGTTTGAATTTGATCAAAAGTTTCTGGGTGGGTTTACTTTTATGGTGGAGGATTGCAGTGGTCATTATAGAGGATAGGTTTGATAATTTACTGCAGAGCTGATTTAGTTATGGCAAATCTATTTAACATGTGAATGTTGTTAAAGTATTTCATTTCTCCATCATAGATGAAACTCAGTTTAGCTGGATACGGGATCCTGGTTTAGAAGTTATTTTGTTTTAAGAGATTAAAAGTTGATGACCGTCCTCTTCAGGCCTGAAAGTATTCATCAGGGAGATCTGCAGTCATTCTAATGACTGTTCTCCTTGTAGGTTATAGTTTTCTTGCATCTAACTGTGTTCAGAATTTTCTCTTTCATATTAACTTTAGTGAAGTTAGTTATGATGTGCCTGGGGGATGTCTTGTTTGAGTTGAGTTGTGCTGGGGTTCTGTAACTATCTGCTATCTGAATTTCAGAATCCCTTGGCATGTCTGCAAAGTTCCCTTTCATAATTTAATGAAGAAAAACCTCTGTGTTTCATGAGGCAAATTCGTCACCTTCAGGGATTCCTATAAGGTGAATATTAGTTTTCTTTGAATTATCCAAGAGCTCTCTGAGAGTAAGATCCGTTTTTGTTCTCCATTTCTTTTGGTCTTTGCACTCCTGGGCTTCTTCAAAAGCTTTGTCTTCAATGTCAGAGATCCTTTCTTCTGCCTGTTGCACTCTGTTACGGAGGGATTCCACGGTAACTTTCAGATCCTTGAGAGCTGCAACCTCTTGTCTCAGTGTTTCAAACTCTTTGGTCATTTTATCTTTGAAATCATTGAATTCTTGAGACATCCTTTGAATGATTTCTTGAGATATCTTTTGAATAATTTCTTGAAATTCTAATTGCCTCTTTTCTTTCATTCTGTTAATCTCATTTGCTATCCAAATTCTGAACTCGATTTCTGACATCTCAGCCATTTGTTTGTGGATGGGATCTTCAATCGCTTCTGGCCCATCCTTTTTTGGGGGACTTGATTTACTCTGGTTATTCTGGTTAGCCAAGTTTTTCCGCTGATTCCGCCCCATGGTGAGTTTGCACCGTTTGGCGACTTTCCCCAAACCCTTCAGCCTGTGGCTACCACTGGCGAAAATGGTAGCGACAGGCAATGCAGGGGGATGCAGTGGTCAAACAGTCTTCAGGGCACCTCGCTACAGTGCCCAGTGGGTTGTGGCTAAGTGGCGGGAGCCTAAGGGTATGCAGTCATCAAAGAGTCCTCGCCATGTCTGGCTTGGGTGACTGGGAATGGTAGCTGAGCGGAGGCAGCTACACAGGGGTTGTGTGGGTCAAGCAGTCCTTGGGGGGCCTGTTTTGGTGCCCTGGGTGCAGTGGCCAAGCAGCAGCAGCGGCAGGGGAACGAGTGGGGCAAACAGTCCTCAGGGCCCCCACTTGAGTGTCTGGGGGGCTACGGCAGTCGCAGGGGACATGCAAGTTGAGCAGTTCTTGGAGCGCCCCTCTCAGGTTCCCTGTGGCATCTGGCAATCAGCGGCAGCCACACAGGTCAAGCAATCCTGGGTGCGCCCTGCTCAGTTGCTCAGGGGTGGTGACCGAGCAAATCTAACAGTCTTAGTGGTGTCCTACTCGGGAGTCTGGGGGCTGTAGCCAGCGTGGCAGTCATGCTGGTTGAGTAGTCCTCCACCACTCAGGTGCCTGGGGGTAGCCACGAGGCGACAGGTGCGCAAGGGATGCATACCTCAAAGAGTCCTGGTGCGCCCTGCTCAGGTGTCCAGGGGCAGTGGCCAAGCAGCGGTAGCTGAGGGGGAAAAGCATGTTGAATAGTCCTTGGTGCGCCCAGCTCAGGTGTCCAGGGGGCTGCTGCAGAGCGGTGGCATCCTAGGGGGATGCACTCGTCTCGCTTGGGTGACTGGGTGTGGCAGCTGAGCGGTGACAGTTACTCAGGGGACATGTGGGTCAGACCATCCTTGGGGACCATTCAGGTGTCTAGGGGGTGGTGACCAAGCAGCAGCTGCTGCAGGGGGACACACTGGTCAAACAGTCCTCAGGGTGTTCCACTTGGGTGCCTGGGGGGTAGTGGCCCAGCTGCGGCAGCCGGTGGAACAGTGCCGGGAGCTTCTCTCTCAGGTTCTCTGGGGCAGCTGCCAATCAGCGGCAGCCATGCAGGTCAAACAGTCCTGGGCACTCCCTGCTCAGGTGCCCAGGGGCAGCGACCGATCAGGTCAAACTGTCTTAGGGGTGCCCCAGTTGGGTGTCTGGGGACAGTGGCCAAGTGGCAGCAGCTGCATGGGTCAAACAGTCCTCCACCACTTGGGTGCCTGGGGGCAACCGTGAAGGGGTAGTTGTGTTGGGGTTGCATGGGTCAAGCAGTCCTGGGATGCCCCACTCTTGTGCCCAGGGGGCTGCGGCCAAGCAATGGCAGCCTAGGGGGACACACAGTTTGAACAGTTCTCTGCATGCCTGACTCAGGTGACGGGGGTTGGCGGCTGAGCAATAGCGGCTACACAGGGGACACGTGGGTCAAACAATCCTGGGGTGCCCCACTAGGGTGCCAGAGTGCTGCCGCCAAATGGTGGTAACCTAGGAAGATGCGCGGTTTGAGCAGTCCTTTGCGTGCCTGTTCAAGTGACCTGGGTTGGCAGCTGAGCAGTCGTAGGTATGCAGGGGACACACGGATCAAACTGTCCTGGGCTCACCTTGCTAAGGTGCCCTGGAGTGGCTGCTAAGTGGCAGCAGCTGCGGCTCAAACAGTCCTTGGTGTGCCCTACTCGGGAGCCTGGGGAGGCAGCTAAGTAGCAGCAGCAGTGCAGGTAGAACAGTCCTCCGCCACTCAGATGCAGATGGGCGGCTGGGAAGTGGGAGCTGTGCAGGGGTGGGCGGGTCAAATAGTCCTGGGGCACCCTGCTTGGATGCTCAGGGGGCTGCAGCCAAATGGCGGCAGCCTAGGGGGACACACGGGTCCAATAATCCTCAGCGCTCCCCACTGGGATGCCTGGGGGTGGTGGCTGAGTGGTAGTCGGGGGAACACGCTGCTCCAGCAGTTCTCTGGCTGCAGGGCTGGGACAGGGTGCTTGGTCCCGTGGGTGAGGGGAAGCTACTCTTGGGCCTCCTCTCACTGTCTCTGCAGGCAAGGGGGGAAGGGTGGACTTGGAATTCAAAATGGTCCTGCAGCTTTCGATTTTTCTGCCTAGCTAAAGGGTGTTTGGAGTCTCAACAGGGTCCTTCTAGAGGAGTAGACCCCTCTTTCTGTAGCTCTCACACGTGGGGTGAGACAATAAGTCCTCAGTTCACCAATGGACTGTAGGAAACTCAGAGGAGCAGACAGAGAAAAAACCTTTTTTGGGGGCGGGGTCAGATATCTTTCCTTCGGGATGTATTGTGTACCTATAGGTTGCTTTCTAGGAGACACAACTTGCCTCAGCAGAGATGTCCTGCAGATGTAATTCTTCTCTCTCAGCTGGGCTCCTAGTCTTCAACTTTGTTGGGTATTTTCTGGACTTTATCCTTCCCTCTGGACAGGAGCTTCTGTTGGAAGCTGGTACCTGTCAGCCATCTTGCTCCTCCCTCATATTGTATTTTTGGGTGTATAATTTTTTTGATGTAGTGTTGAATTCTGTTTTTTAGGATCTTATTGAATATTTTTGCATAGCTATTCATTAATGCTATTGGTCTATAGTTTTCTTTTTTTGTTGGATCCTTTTCTGATTTAGGGATCAGGGTGATATTTGCTTCATAGGATGTGTTGGGGAAGATTCCTTTCTTTTCTATGTTTAGAATGTGATATAGACACTAGTTCTTCTTTGAGGGTTTGGTAGATTTCTAATGTGAAGTCATGTGGTCCCAGACTTTTATTTTTTGGGAGATTTTTATAGTTGATGCTGTTTCAGTGCTTGGTGTAGGTTTATTCAAAATTTCTAATTATTTCTGGTTGAGTCTAGGAAGGTGGTGTGCTTGCAGGTATTGCCCCATTTCTTCCAGATTTTCATTTTTTGTAGTAATCATTGAGGACTTTTTGAATTTGTATGGGAGAAATTCAAAGAGATCTTTTTAGAGATCCTTTCTTTTGCCTACTCACCTGTTACTGAGGGAGTCTACTGTATTTTGAAGGTTCTTGGATAATTTTCTCATTCCTTGAGTTCTGTTATCTTTTCTCATTATGTCCATATCCTTGGTGATTTTGTCTTTGAATTCATTAATTTCTTGAAAAAACTTTTTAAAAAATTTATTTTATTTTAAAAATTAAGTCATATATACATAGAGCATGAACACATTCATGGCTTTGTGGCATTCAATGTGTTGATTATTTGTACAAATTGGAATGCTTACATCATACTAATTAACATAGCTTTCACCTCATTTACTTAATCACAGTGTTAAGACATTTGTGTTCTATACTTGATAGATTTGACTTGTACCCTTGCAATATGCTCCATAGGTGTGGTCCTACCATTAACCTTCCCTCTATTGAGTCACCCCACTCCCTTCTCATCCCTCTTCCCTTCCCATCTTCATCCTGGGCTAGGCATTTGTTCTTGCAATTCCCCTACTAGATATATATCCAGAAAATCAAAAATCACTTGGCAATAAAGATATTTGTGACAGATTGTTCATTGTAGCTCAATTCATAATTGCCAAGTCATGGAAGAAGCCCAAGTGCCCATTGACCTATGAATGGATTAATAAATTATGGTATATGTATACCATAGAATACTATGCAGCATTAAAAAGATGGAGACTTTACTTCTTTTATGTTTACCTGGATGGAACTGGAAAATATTCTTAGTAAAGTATCTCAGGAGTGGAAAAACATTCAATGTACTTAGTGCTACTATAAAACCAACTTATAATCCCTCATACTTTCAATTTTTTTTATTTTATTAAATCATAAGTCTGTACATTACTGCATTTATAGAGTACAGTGTGCTGATTTTATATACAATTTGGAATGCTTACATAAAACTGATTAACATAGTCTTCACCTCACTTACATAATTGTTGTATTAAGACATATATACTCTACTCTTAATAAATTTGACATGTATCCTTGCAACATGCACAATACAGAGATCCTGCCAATAACCCTCCCTCATCCAACCTCCCCCTTCTCCTCCTCCTTTTCTGTCCTTCATTATGAGCTATAGTTTTGTCTTATCATTCATATGAAAGTGTGGGTGATTATGTATTGATTTCATAATGGTACTGAGTACTTTGGATATATATTTTTCCCATTCTTGAGATGTCAACTTTTTTTAAATTAAATGATAACTGTACACATTAATGCAAACATGGGGTACAGTGTAGTGTTTTCATATACAATTTGAAATACTTTCAGCAAGCTGGTTCACATAGATTTCATGTCATTTGCTTAGTCATTGTGTCAAAACATTTATATTCTAGTTCTAAAAAAGTTCACTTGTACCCTTGTTAGACAGAAATATAGGTGATCTTTCCGATCACCCTCCCAACACCTGACTGACCCTTCTCCCCTCCCCTTCCCCACCCCCTCCTAATATTCTTGGGCTAGAATTAAGTTGTATCTTTCATTTGAGAGCTATAAATTAGTTTCATAAAAGGGCTGTGTACATTGGATACTTTTTCTTGAATTCTTGAGATACTTTGCTAAGAAGAACATTTTCCAGTTCCATCCATGTGAACATGAAGGAGGTAAAGTCTTCGTTTTTCTTTAGGGCTGCATAGTATTCCATGGTGTACATATACAACAATTTATTGATCCATTCGTGGATTGATGGGCACTTGGGCTTCTTCCATGATCTGCAATTATGAATTGGGCTGCAGTAAACATTCTGATACAAACATCTTTATTGTAATATTATTTTTTATCTTCTGGGTATATATACCTAATCATGGAATTCTAGGATTGCATGGCAGGTTTATTTTTAGTTCTCTAAGTGTTCTCCAGATGTCTTTCCAAAAGGAACGTATTAATTTGTATTCCCACCAGCAGTGCAGAAGTGTTCCCTTTTCTCCACATCCATGCCAGCAACTCTGGTTTTGGGATTTTGTGATGTGGGCTAATCTTACTGGACTTAGGTGATATCTCAAAGTAGTTTTGATTTGCACTTCTCTAATGATTAAGGATGGTGAGTATTTTTTCTTATATCTATAGGCCACACGCCATCTTCTTTGGTGAAATTTCTCTTCAAGTCTTTTGCTCACCTTGCAATGGGATCACTTTTTTTTTGTTAATAAGTTTGAGTTCTCTATGGATTCTGGTTATTAAACCTTTGTCAGAGACATAACCTGCAAATATTTTCTCCCACTCTGAGGGCTGTCTGCATGCTTTACTTACTGTGCTTTTGGCTGTGCAGAAGCTCTTTAGTTTAATCAGGTCCCAATAGTGTATTTTTGATGTTGCTTCAATTGCCTGT
>NW_003853142.1:0-11004 GCF_000181295.1 Otolemur garnettii
CAAATCCATAGTGATCAAAACAGCATGGTACTGGCACAAAAATAGAGAGGTAGATGTATGGAACAGAATAGAGAGCCAACAGATGAAACCAACTGACACCCAGATGACACCCTTCTCTGCTGCACCCGTCTCTAGAGCCCCTGAGTGTGACAGCTAGTGGTTCAGAGAATCTGGCAGGTATGGTCTGAGGGGTGTAGCCACAGGTTGTATTGAAGAGTTTAATGTTAGGCCTGTACCCCAGCAGCCCAAGGGCAGTATGTCACAGATAGAGGGGTGGCGATCTAGCCAGGACACTCTGCTTGTGGTCACATGGTAACAGATGCTGGGCACAGGGTCATTCCGTTATTGCCTCTGCCTAGCCACAGGACGGTGGCCAAGATAAAGAAAACAGGGCCCCTTTCCTGATTGTTTACAGTGTGGAATATAACACTGTGCTCTCACTCTAGGAGATCCCAGCCTGGGGAAGACAAATGTGAGCATAGAGGCTACAGGGCAGGCAGCCAGGTAGTGTACGCTGCTGAGCAGGGTGGGGCCCATTGTGACAGGGGCTGTGAGGCCAGGACATCACCACACACAGATCCCCCCACCTGACTCTGTGTCCTGGACAGAACCAAGACACAGCAGTGTCTCTCAGTGCAAGACAAGTTTGAAGGTGTATATGGCCATGAGCCTCCGGTGAGTGGGTCCTTCCTCTTTCCTTCCCTATGCTTTGAGGACAGTGGCTTCCCAGTGGGTGCTGCTGGCTGTGGGAGACTGCCCAGGTGAATGCTCCTGAGCAAGAGCCAGGTGGTCACTCTGCACTGACCCTGTGTTTAGTCAGTCACCTCACTCTCCCTCAGGGAGCCTCGGTGGCCAGGGCAGACGTCTGAGGTCAGACAAGGGCCAAGCAGCCCATGAGCCAAGTGTGACCCGTGGGCTGTGCTCACAGCCCTGCCCTCTATCGTTCTGGACTCCAAGCCTGCCCTCTGTAGCTTCCCTGCTCTGGATTCTGGTCTGCCATAGTGTTAAACTTGGTTCTGTAACAGCCACTCCCTGGGACCAGGACGGTCTCTCTGTGGCTGGGTGTGCAGAGTTGTCTGGGTCCACATCTGTGTCCTCGGATGTGAAGTATCAGGGGAGATCCCCTCAGCTGAAAGTTTGGATGCGCTCACCAATGGTGTGCCTGGGACTCAACCAGCTCGTGGGGTCCCCATTAAGGGGGTAGAGTGGGAAACGCTCTGGACCTGGGTAGGGAGGCCTGGACAAGGCTAATGCCCCAAGTGATGGCCAGTGGATGAGGGCTGTGTCTGCAGGGCCTGGGCTCAGGGACCCACCCTGTGAGCCACCTTCCAGAGCCACAGCCTACCCTTTGTCCCGGGAATGTTCTGGGTTGGATGGTCCATCTGAGCGTTGTCCAGGGCCCAGTCCCGAGAGTTCGCTCATTCCCTGTCAGTGACCGGAGGAAACAAAGCCCCTTCCTTTCCTGACATGCTGAAGAGTGTGGAGTTCTGTAGCTGACGATGTGACAGCACCAGCACAGAGGTGCTGCTTTGGGGGGTAATGGGCCATCCTTTCCCCACACCAAATTCCTTCCTGTTTGGCTCCTGTCACTTTGTGCCTGGCTGGTTCACAGAGGGGATGGGGTGGAGGGCAGGTAGGCTGTGAGGAGAATGAAGCATCCGGGGGCTTTCTTACTTTCTAGCAACTGGGAGGTCTTTCTGGTCCATGAGCCACCCCCAAGGAGACTGATGATAGATCTCTGGTCCCTGTCCCCACTCGTGGGGTACCCTGAGTACCCCATCATCTGCCCTTCACCCAGGCAGGGGGATGCTGACTGGCCTGCTCAGACAAGAGAATACCCATCTGGGGATTTGGGGACATTGGGCCTCCCTGTTCAAGTGGCCCTGATCTCACATGCAGAAGGAGGAGCCATCATATTTGGGAGCAGTAAGACCAGTTACCCAGCCAGGGCTGGGGCTCCTGGGTCTCGTCCCTTTGGCTTGGGCCTGTCAGAGAAATGGGCTCACCAGACTCTGTCCGGAAGCCTGGCAGGGTAGTTTGGGGTGTTCTCTGGAGTTGTTGGAACATGGGAATCATTGAATTGTTTGTTCTTGCAGATTTCACCTGGAGGAGCAGGAGGATGGCCTGCAGGTTCAGAAGGAAAGGCTCACCCTGACCACACAGGAGCAGGTAAACGTCAGGGGAGGAGGAGGTTTTGCACCTCTCACTGTGCCAGCATCAGAGGGTGCTAGGCTGTCATAGACTAAAGGGAGGATGTGGCTGTCTAGGAGCCTGGGAGGCAAACCCTTCACTAAATCCCTTCACCCCAGCCAACTCTGTGTTGCAGGGATGCCGAGCCAGGAGCCCACTGGACGTGGGTCAAGTTTACCTATGCTTTCTGACAGGGGAGCCCGGGATTCTGCCGTGAGTCGCTGTTCTCCCTTCGCCTAGTCTCCAGGATGGATTTTGTTCCCTAAGGGGACTAGAGGGAGTGGGTGGGGATGAGGATGGGACAGGAACAGACCATGGGGCTCTCTGAAGGGTGGTCACCACATCTAGGCCAAAAGAGGGAGGTGTGTTGGCCTGGCCAGTCCGCACCTGAGCAGCTGGTCTGTGAGGGCTCTGGGGGCCCAGCTGAGCAGCCCCTGCTGAAAGGCTACAGGAGCAGTGGCAAGGGCTGTGGCCTGTTGGGGAGCAGAAGAAGGACAGGACCCCGCCTGGAGTGTGGGTGAGGCCAGGGAAGCAAGAGACCTTGTAGCTGAAGTGTCCTGATTTCTGGGGCTGTGCTAGGAGGGGTATGTGGGACAAGGAGCCGCCCAGCCTGGAGTCTGTCTTCAGAGGGGTCTGTCACTGGACACGGGGAGAATGCTGGGGGGCGGTGGCTGTGAGGAACCAGGTAGGATGGGAATCTTGGGGTACAGTCGGAGGGAGCCAGAGTGGGAGGCTGTGATAGTGCCTGGGAGGACTGTGGGGTGAGGAGGGGCAGGACAAAGGCTGTCCTGGGACTGCCAGGCAGAGGGGCTGAGCTCAGTCCCTGGCCTGATGCTGGCCTCAGCTTGTCCTCGGTTGCCTCCTAGGGAGCCGCAGCTGCCCCACATCAGGGACCCCAAGAAAAAGCCGTCACTACTGAGTGGGAAGTGAGTCTGTTCATGGGAGCTGGGAGATCGCTCAGAGGGGCCCTTGGGAATGAGGGACTTCCTGAGAGACTCCTTGTCCTAGGCCTGGGCTGTCCCAGATCACCTGGATCACAGGTTCCTTACACCCTCCCCGCCAAATCTCATGAAGAAACAGTGGGACTTGTCCCGTCCAGGTAAGCTCCACACCAGGTGACTGCAGAATCACCCCAGGCCACAGGAAACAACCCAGCCACCCTGATCCTGCCGATGGCCTGGGCCTCCCTCCTCTTCCTCTCCTCTCAGAAGCAGCTGAGCCCTGGGGACGATTCTGACCATGGGATCATGGTTTTTCTTCCCAGATGGGGAGGGCATGCATGTGGGCAAGACATCTCCCAAATATCCCTTCATCCTCCTACTTCCAACCCTGAGGGCCTCCAGAAGGACCCAGGATGGAGGAAAGCCACCCATGGGAACTGATGGGTGCCCTCAGCTGAGAGTAGGAATAGCCCCCCCCTGAGAGCAACACAAGCCCCTTCCTTCTGAGCACCCCCAAAGAGCATCCAGAGAAAAGCCCTGAGGAGGGAAGTGGGGAGATTAAATGTCCCAGACCAGAGAGAATGTGGGGAGCGGGCTCAGGTGGGAAGCCTGCCTAGGGCCAGCACCCAGACATCAGCTGAGTGTGGGAATGGCCCAGCCCGGACATTGAGTGAGTGACCTCAGAAAACAGACAGGGACATTGTGACGGCTGCTACTACCTTAAAGACCATAAAGACTCCTGCATCCTGGGTCCCTAGGCTCTGGTCTTGTGGGGCCACATGGGCTCAGGGGAGAAATGATCACGCCTGCTTTCCTTCCAGGCCCAGTGAAGGAGCATCCAGGGAGCAAGTGGGGGCTGTGGCTGCTGTGCTCCAGCATTGGTATCATCCCCCAGGGGACCACGAAGGTCCTCCCTGGCCCAGCAGCCCAGTCCCTGAAGCACCCAGGGGAAGCCCTCCTCACTAAGAAGCCTGGTCCTCCCCCACCCTCACCCCTCTCCGACGTGTTCCCTGTGACCTCCACGTCCTCTCCCATGGCCGTGGGCTTGCTATGTCCCTCCAAATCAACTGGCACCCAGTCACCAGTCCCCTGCCTGGTCCAGGAAAGACCCATTGACAGGGGCAGGGTCACCCTCCCTGGACGGTGGGGTCTCACCCACCTACCATCTGGGGCCAGGGAGGAACAGGGACAAAACACCACCAGGGCACCCAGCAAGCCGGCCCGCCGCCCTCCATGGACCTCGATCCAGCAAAGAGCTCGGCTGAGGGCGAGGGTCGTCCCCTGCAGCCAGTTGGAGGGCCCTCCACACTGTTCCCCACCATCCTGCCCACCCTCTGGCTGCCCACCCCACTGCCCGCACCCACGCTGCTGTACACCGGACTTCCCTGAGCCCAGGGCCGCCTACTCTGCTGCGGGGCTGCCATCCGGAGGCTCTGCCTGGGCAGCCGGGTTGGGCCCCGGCCCACCGAGAGGACATGCAAGAATGGCGGAGGCTTCCCTACCAACACCAGGCAGCTGTGGCCAGGGTGGCGGAGGAACAAGAGGACCAACTCACAGGCAGCCCCGTGCCAGGAGCCCCACGGGGACAGGCCCCCAAGCCCCTGAGCCTCCCAGCGTTGGATTTCTTTACAAAGAGACCACCTGCAGGCCAGGGACCCCCAGTCCCTGAAGAGGACTCTCTCCAGTCCACCCCTGCCCCAAACTTCCCCTATGTTGTTAACAAAGAAGTACATTTCGGTTTGGTCCCTGCCTGTTCCTCCAGTGTCTGGAATAAACACTGGACACTGTGGGGTAGGGCATGGAGACGACACTGCAACAACCAGTCTTGGAAACAGACGCAGTGGCACTGAGGGCCGGACAGACACCAGGTGCCCACCCGCTTCCTGCATGACAATAGGCCACCGTCTCCCACCCTCAGCCAGATGCCGAGGTGTACAACCTCCAATAATAAGCCGGGATTCAGACTGGACCCCACAGTAGCGTTGCCTTAGTCTGTGTGTCTGCAGTGGACGGGGCAGGCACATAGAGAAGGCCTGGCCCTGAATGCAGCCCTCGCTGAAGGCCCCAGCCCGTGTCTCAGCAGCCCCAGTTCCCCCTTCACTGTGGGGACATAGTGAGGCTCATTCCCTCTGCCTGTCCCCCCCATTTCTAAGTATTCCCAGGGAAAACCCAAACATTTTCAGCCTGGACTTCCAGAGTCCTGGGGCAGTAAGACAACTTGGGAGCATGAACGACATTTGGCTGGGTCCTACTCTGAGGTATGGGGCACTGGCTGGCAGGCCGGGTCCGGGGTGTGCAGTGTTGTCAGGTCTTGGTGTCTGGATCCCACCCCCACGCGGCTCCTCTCTCCTGCTGCGGCTTCCCTCACCTCCATGTTGGCACCACAGCAGCAGCTTCAGAGCTCCGGTTCACATCCAGAGGGTCATGCACGCCTGTCTCTTCCCTGGTTCCTCAGCAATGTACCGGGTTCCCTTATGATGGGTCACCGGCCCATCCACGAGCCAATCAGCTGTACTCCAAGGTCCCCCAGAGACCTAGAGGTGCCCTCAGGTCCAGGCCTGGCTCTGGACACCAGCTCCTTCCTCAGCACTTGTGTCCTGAGGCCACATTTCCTGGGAATGCTGCCCAGGCTCTAGGCGGGTCCTCCACAAAGCACATGCACAGAGCTTTCCCTCACTTTCCCACAGTGGCCTGAGACCAGGCTAAGTGTGAATGAGGCAGTGGACCTGGGATGGGAAGGACCCATTCGCCCCCTCTCCCAGCAGGTGTCCATCTGTGTGTCCTCCTTCCTGGTATTGGGGACCCTACTGGAGCTCACCACAGACATGGAGATGATAAAACCATTGGAAGCTGTTTTCTTCAGGTTAAGCTCCTTAACATTCTAATTCAGGAATCAGTCTGCTTTGTAGACACAAAAACGTATCCAGGTGTTTTTCTTAAAGGAGCAGTTTGCTGTTTAAAAAGAGATTTTAATTTAAGAATTTGGGTATTTTTTTGAGACATAGTCTCAGTCACCCAGGGTAGAGTGCCATGGTGTTATAGCTCAAAGCAACCTCTAACCTTTGGGCTCCAGGGAACCTCCTGCCTCAGCCTCCCCATTAGCTGAGACTACAGGCACCTATCACAACCCCCACCCAGTTTTACTTTTTGGAGTAAAGATGGATTCTCACTCATACTCAGGCTGGTGTTGAACTTCAGATCTCAAGCAATTCACCTCCCTCCATGGCCTCCCACAGTGTCAGGATGACAGGCGTGAACCCCTGTGACCAGCCCCCACCAAAAAAAAAGAAAATTAAGAGCATGAGTCTTGGTATATTGCTGAGGCTGGAATTGAAATTCTGAGATGCAGTGATGTTCCTGCCTGAGCCTTTTAATTAGCTGGGTTTACAGGTGTTTGCTGCTGTGCACATCTAACTGGCTTGCTCTTAAAAGTGAATTCAATTCTCCTCCCCTTCAGAAATAAAATGAGTAGAGCAGCAGTTAAAGGTGTTCTCTGAAGGCCAGGCCCCTTACTGGTGGTTGCTTTCCTTATTCAGGGTAGTCCCGGGCACAGCACAGACAGGGTGAGCCCTGCTTCTCCCAGGCAGCTCTCCCTGAGCTCCCTGGGCTCGACTTCTCTCCAGCCATCTTTGGCTATGGGGAGATGTGAGCTGGGGCATTCAGCCATATGTTGAGGACATGTGACTGCACTGCAAGGGAGATGGCCAGGTGCCTCAAGACTGGCTGCCTCCCACAGGAAGAGTCCGTGGGGCAGGTGGGTCTTTTGCTGACTTCTGGGGCAAGGAGACAGGCCCCTGGGTATGTAAAATCCTAGTGTCTTCAGGCCCCTACCCTGTACCCAGCCCCATGAATGCTGGGGAGCCAGGGCTGGGTGTCCTCTGCTATCTCAGGGAGTGCTCAGTGGAAGACCTGTGGTTCTACTGTGGCCTTGGAAGTGAGCTGGTGGCTAGCTGACTGGAAACTCAAATTCCTGGGCTCTAATTATCCTCTTGCCTTGGCCTTTTGAGAGGCTGGGGCCACAGGAATGTGCCCACATACCTGAAAAATACACATCTTTTTCTTTTTGTAAAGACAAGACCTCCCTATGTTGTGTAGGCTGATCTTGAACTCTTGACTCCAAGCAATCTTCCTGCCTTATCCTCCTAAAGGGCTAGGATTACAGGTGTGAGCCGCCATGCTGGGCCTTTCCTTCTTATTTCTTTTCAGAGAACTTGGATTTACATAGCTATAAAATAAATTTGGATCTCAATCCTCAAAAGAATAGCCAAAATGCCATAGTCCAAAGATCAATATCCTCAAAGTGTAAACCTCCAATGCCTAAAGCACCTAACATCTGAAATCCCAACAGTCAGAATTCCCCAATACTAAAATTCCAAGTGTTGAAATTCCAGAAACCTGAATTCTGGGGAAGGGGTTAGTGTCTTTGGTCATGCTCTTGAGAGTTGCATTGTGTCAGAGAGGAGCTGTGACCTGGTCACTGTCTTCATGTGGAAACAGAGTGGGCTCAAAGCAGTGAGAATGATTTGTGGCCTTCATTTTAGGTGTCAACTTGACAGGTGTAAGGAATACCTAGAAACCTGGTAAAGCTCAGTGTGGGCGTGTCTGTGGGGTGTCTCCACAGGCAACTGGGCTCTAAGTCTGAGTGGACGAGGTGGGGAAGATCCATCCTCATATTTATGTCAAAGATGAAATTTCTGAAGATTGTTCAGCAGGGGCCAAATCTGTGGGTAGCAGATACAGGCCAGGAGGGCAGTTCCTAAAGGCAAAGAAGCTGAGGACCAAGCAGGGAAAAGGCCTGTAGGAAAGCGCAGGAGACTTACATGTCTTACACTGTAAGCCCTCCCAGACCAGGCTGATACAAGGGAACTCTTAACAGCCCTGTCCTCTGCTGGAGACTGACCTGTTCCTCTCTCTGGAGTGGATTTTTGCTTTGTATGGTTTCCTTCGTGTCTGTGATCAAAGCTGTTTGTGTGGAATTGCTTCCTGTCCACAATCTCCTCATCATACCGGTCTTGCTTGGAACCAAAGAACCAAGGCAACAGCCAACAGGCCACAGCTGACGGGATCCTGGCTCTTTGGGCCACCACATATGTGGTGGTGATCTTGCCAGAGGGTAAGGGGTATCAATTGAGAAGTGCAGAAGAAGACACAGTCTCTTCTACTGACAGTGGGCAAGTGTCCTGGCCACCCAGAAGTGAATCACCTCCATCGTGACACTGGAATTTCTGCCTATAAACACGACCTCAGAAATCCAACCTCTTGACCAAGGTATCTTCAAAACATTTTAAATGCACTACCAAGCCCAGCTCCTGCAGTGAGTCATTACTACAAACCCGTGGTTCACCTGTGGGAGAAACTTTAGCTGCTATATCAGTTAACACTCTGGCTGCTGCCTTCTGGGTAAGTTCTTCTTGAAATAAAAGCTCAGCAGAAAGGAAGAGTTGAAATTTTCACAGCACAGGAGCATGATGGTTTGGGCCCATCAGAGTTCAAAGGGGTAGATTTTGAAGGTGTAGTGAACCTGGCCCAGAAGTAAATTTCAAAGTAATAATAACCAAAGTACAGAGTAGCATAAAGGTGCATGATGAAGTACAAAAGCAAGTGAGGAGGACTCAGAGGTTGCAAACACTCTAAAAGGGGAGGATGCCCGGCATCTGCTAGTATAGTGGAAGTCATTTGCTGTGAAGAAATGCCCAGGAATGCTGAGTGGCAGAGCCAGCATTGAGAGCGCTTTCTTCACTTAATGTTTGTAATAAGAATAAAAAACAGAACAAGATTGACTCTGTTTTCAGAAAGAATGATTAAAGCTTGAGAAAAGAGTAAATGCGCTGATTATGTGTATGATTTCATTGCGCTTTGATTATGATTTCACAGGATACACACATAAAGTATGTGTCAGTCCAGCAGGCCGAGTTCCTTATGTTGACCCCTCTCCGTGACATCCAGCCTGTTACAGTCCCATTAGTGGTCAACTGAGAGAGGTTCTACACTATTTGTATCTCTATGATGACAGACTTACTTCCAATCATATTTAACCACAAATCTCTTAACTCAGTAGACATCAGAAAAGAGGAAAAAAAGAAGTTGGAAAATGAGAGAATTTCTAAGTTAGAACCAGAGAAGAAAAGGAAAGGAAACAAGGACATGGAGCACTGTCAGCAGGAGGGAGCTCAGGGCTCATTCCTGAACTGAGACAGAGAAGCATGGAGCCTCCAGCATCTGCACAGACAGACGGCTGGGCACCTCGTCCTTCCTTCAACAGTCCTCCATGTGATCTAAGGCCATAGAGACTCAAGTCCACATCTTTCCCTCTCCAATCTGAGGCTAGAGTTTGTTTGTTTGCTTGTTTGAGTTTTTGTAAAGATGTGGTCTGGCTATGTTTCCTATGCTGGCCTGAAACTCCTGGCCTCAAGAGATCCTTTTCCCTTGGCTTCCCACAGTGCTTGGATTACAAGCCTGAGCCACCCCCTGGCCTGTTCTCTTTTTAAGTTTATCTATCCTAGTGGTTTATATTGGATGTGCGTTTTCCCAGTGACTAATGATTTTGAATATTTTTCATGTGTTTATTGGACATTTCCTTGTCTTCCGTGGATACATACTCAGATCCTTTGTTCATTAGTATGGAGCTATCATTTGATTAATGAATTGTTTGACACACACACACACACATATATATATATATATATACATATATATGTATATGTATATATATATATACACAATATACATTCTGGATACATCTACCTGTCAGAGAAATAATTTGCCAATATTGTGCCCATGTGGGAAGTGGCTATTTCACTCCATCCATGGTATAATTTGCAGCAAAATTTTTTTAATTTTATCAAGTTGTATTCATAGTGACTGGTGACATGAAGGCTCTTTTGGTAGGAAGAGCTGGGTAAAAGTCCCGGGAACTGCCAAAAGGAGACATTCTTAGCAAAATAGTCACCTGAAAGTAATACCAAATTGACACAGGAATTGTAAACGTTATTTCCACCACCCAAGAGAACACACAGAGATGGAAAATTTAACATATATTGATTTCTACTGTGTGTGCTGAGCTAATGAAAAACCAGATGAGTCAGGGAGAAAGCTTTTGTCCTCGGCCACGGGAAATGTAATGATAGGATTGTCGTATAAGGAAGTGATCAAAGAGTATGTGGCCAAAAAATACAGCAGAAAAACTAGTATGAGGATAGGATTCATCAAATTAATTCAATAAATAATTCTTTTAGATTTGATCTCATTTATGGTATTTGTCAATTTCTTTAATTTCTGTTCTTATTATAATTATTAACTACAACATACCCATAGCCTTTGTGAAGCTGGTATTTCAGAAATAGAAGAAACACTCCCATCTTCAAATTAAAAGGAATTTATTTTTTTAATTCATTTTTTTATTTCTTATAACATAACTCTGTACATTAATGCAATCATGGGGTACAGTGTGCTGTTTTCATGTACATTTTGAAATACTGTGGATGGGGGGAGGGAGGGAGTTTGGTGGGGTCACCTCTATGGTTTATCTTACAAGAGTACAAGTGAATCTTGATAAAAGCAGAGTATGAACATTTTAACTCAATAACTAAGAAAATGAAAGAAGTTAATTTCTAAAATGAGATCAGAATCTGTTTAAGGAGGAGCTGGGCCAGGAATGAATGAGTGGCAAACCTACCAAAACGTTAGTGCCTGGTGTGGGTGACCAGTGTCCCTGGGACAGCAGGATGACTTGTATCTTCCTTTGAAGACCAATGGCTAGAAAATCTTTGCATTCTCCAGAATAAACTGTTATAGAAGAGTCAAATAAATAAAATTATATTATTCTGGATTGTATTCTCCAAAGAGAAAATAGCAAGCCCACATTTTTTTTTTT
>NW_003853143.1:0-1166 GCF_000181295.1 Otolemur garnettii
GCTTTGCCAACAACTCTATATCCTGTGATGTTAAGGACATCACTCTGCTCAGCAAGTCAGGGCAGGGAGTAGACTTTTCTTCAATTAGCTTCTTTTATTTTCTTTTTACTGACTTGGCCAAGACTCTGGCTTTTCCATTTTTATCCAAGGCTAAGAATATATGTATGCGAGGCCAAGCGATTGTACAAGGGTTGGATTTGGTGTTTTTTTCCATTTCTGATGGCTAACACTAGAGAGCTGCCCAAATTCATGGACATCAAAGATTGACGACAAAAACACATTTTGAACAACACCACAAATTGTTTACAGATGTGATTTTCATTAAAATACACACATGTTTCTTTTGAAAATCAATTACCATGATGGAGGCAGTGTTCTATGCTTTATTATATATATATATATATATATAATATGTGTATATATAAAATAAAAAATATATATAGTTTTTTAATTGCAGAATGTTAGGGGTATTACATAGTTATTTTTGCACAGTTGAGTCAATGCTATAGGTGAGCTCATCCATGAGATAGTATGCATTGCACCCCAGAGGTGTGAATTTACCCATTTCTTCCTCCCCCATTCCCCCTGCTTGATTTTCCTGGAGATTTATTTCCCCTCCTATGTGCTGACTTCGAGCAAAATAAATATAGAAGGAAATGTTAGCTCTGTTTTAAGCATGGGTGGGGAGTAAAATTAAGTTCCATGCTATGAAGGACATTTTGGCTATACTAATTTGCTCAGTTTCATGGGCCTCATTTTGTTCTAATTATCATTAGGGGTATAAAATTAGAGTACATCTCACCATGGGTCCAGATTTCTAAGGGTCTAATATAATAAAATATATAATTTAAAATGTGTTTTCAGTTACAATGGTTTGAAGACCCCATGAATACTGTACACTAATGGATTTTTTTTTTTTTAATAAAAAACTAGTCCAGCTCGTATATTCACCACATTCATTTCTGGCCTCTTTATGTAGCTGCAGGTCCAAGAAGTCACGGTTCTGTTGAATTCCATTTCTATTATGCTTCCTAGTACAGTGTTTTGACCACGTCTGATTATATAGCTCAATTGGAGTGAAGGAAATTACCTGTAATTTAGAAAAAAATTCCCTTTGAAAGCCTGCAGGAATCTGCTCTTCAATTTAGAAAGAAATTTACAGGATC
>NW_003853143.1:2119-3135 GCF_000181295.1 Otolemur garnettii
GAAAGCAGCAAAGAGAGAAGAGGCATTTTGCAAGGAGGGCGTGGTATATGTAAAGCCATGGCAGTACAGGAGATGTAAGGTATAATTAGGGAACTACACTATTTGATATTTAAGAATCTCAGGGCTCATGTGGGAAATGAAAATGTCAATTTTGAGAGCAGGTATCAAAATGTGAGATATGTCATAAGAGTTCTATATCTTATTAGTTCATAACCACAAATTAGACACCCCCCCCCATATTTCTTACGTCAATTTCTTTGCTGTAATAGAACACAAGGCCTGAGATCAGAAGTTCTATATGCCTACCTGCCCTCTGAGTTACTCTGGGCAAGTGGTCCTGTGCTGAGCCTTAATTCTATCAGCTGATATTGAGGACAATAAAGTATTAATCTCCTAAAACTTTTTGAGAATTGTACATGGGTTGAAAAAACGTTGAAACTTGAAAAGTACTCTTCAAATGAATGTCTTTCTCTCATGTTCATTCCTCAGTTTTTAAAAATTTGAAGGTTTATCATGTATGAGGGATTGGGCTACCGGCAGGCAATTTATCAGTAAGGAAGACACACAGGTAAGTCCCCTGTACAGACTACAAAGAGAAAGTATTTCAGGCAGAGGAAATGGGAAAATCTAAAGATCCAAAAAATAGAAATAACATTAGTATAATACACACATACACACGCCCTTAAAGAAGATGAGAGGGACTGTAGTGTACCTCCAACAATTGAAACCCTTGAGGGAAGATTGGGACAGTGAAAACTTTACATCTAAGACATAAAATTCCCATAATTTTAGCTATAGGACATGTGGGCTATGAAGCCAGCAGCATTATGTGCCATGGCTTTAGCATTTGACACCTTCTCACCAAAAAAAAAGAAAAATCCTTTTGCATTGCTAGGATACCTCAGCATTCTAGAGTTTGTAATGCCTTGGGCTTTTGACTCTTGCCCTTTCATGTCTGTTTTCATCTGTCAAGGTTCTCAGAAAAAAAGATTCCCTATTTAACAAATGGTGCTGGA
>NW_003853143.1:5779-7784 GCF_000181295.1 Otolemur garnettii
TGTAGTAGATGAATCAAGGGAGTTAAATCATTCATAGTTAATATTTAAAAAAGAAAAATGTAATAAAATAAAATCTAATTTGCAATTCAGTCAGTTTAACTTGGCAGATATATAGGTAATTTTAATCTGAATTGAAAGAATGCTTAGAAAATGGAAAATTTCATTTAATGTGTAAATTGTCAATTATCTAAGTATCGATTTTCATATTTTCTTTAGATTTTTTCATTAGTGTCTGGGCCAATGCTGTGCAATGAAATAGTAGTGCAAAATACATATGCAATTTAAATTATATAGTAGCCACATGAGTAAAAAAATTGAAAAATAATAATAATATATTATGTTAAATTGAACATGTCCATTATATGATAATTTTCAACATGTAATCATTATATAAAATATTAATTAAATATTTTAAATATTTTATATTCTTTTTGTATTAGGTTTTGAG
The DNA here is from genome assembly GCF_000181295.1 of Otolemur garnettii. Classification (NCBI taxonomy): domain Eukaryota; kingdom Metazoa; phylum Chordata; class Mammalia; order Primates; family Galagidae; genus Otolemur; species Otolemur garnettii. The sequence continues at coordinate 6,228 of NW_003853143.1, forward strand.
CATACAGTTTTGTATTTTGCATATACACCACATCTCAATTAAGATGCTAACATTTCATCAGAGCAACTTGATCTGTACTTAGATATTACAACATTTACAGTTGAAAAAGTGAATCTATATAATGTCATGTTCCAAACATACCTGAAGTATTCCAGTAACGAAACAAAATACATCAAAATAATGTTCTTTTAGTATTCACACTGTCAAAGCTGGTTCATCATTTTCAGAATAAAAAATGTTCTAGTTTTGTAGTCCATTTCCATGATGCTATTGTTTACAAACAAATTATTCTGCATGTTGATTGTCATTCTCATTCTCACTACAGGGAACAATATTTATTTGTTCTAAAAAAAGCTTCCATTATGACATAAAGTCTCTTACATCACTACGTGATAAATAAGGTTATTTTCCCTTGAAGCTTCAAATTTAGCTCTTTTATATGCAATTTAATTAATGAGAAAATATAAAAAATATGCAATTTTTACCTGTGATTATTGAATATTTGGCAAACATTCTTTTATTTCAAGAAAATCTTGGATTGGAATTAACAGTACAGTAAAAGTCTTTGATATCACAACCAATGAGCTTTGGCAAAGAATATGAGACCAGTAAAAAATTATTTTTTGCAAGTATTTTGAAATATTTCAGTGACTATGTCAGTGATATTTTTCAGAAACCTTTTTTCAAAAACTAAACCCACTTTTGGGCGGTGCCTATGGCTCAAAGGAGGCGGGCACTGGCCCCATATACTAGAGGTGGCAGGTTCAAAGCTGGCCCCGGCCAAAAACTGCAAAAAAAAAATAAATAAATAAAACTTAACCTACTTTCCATACATATTATAGAGTTGAATGAAGCAATTAGGGAAACATCAGCTGCTTTTTAAAAATTATAATAAATCTAGAATTTTTAAGAGATAAAGTTTCATTCTACTGTCTAGGCTGATCATAGCTCACTGCAACTTTAAATTCCTGGATTCAAGAGATCTTACTGTCTCAGACTCCTGAGTAGCAGGACTAGCACACCTTCTTAAACTTTTTGTAGAGAAAGGGTCTCCTTATGTTTCCCTAATTGGTCTTGAACTCCTGGTCTCAATTGATCCTCCTACTTCAGTCTCCCCATGTGCTGAGATTATAGGTGTGAAACACTGTGCACAGCCCAATAATTCTAGTTCATAATCTACCGTAAAGCACCATTTGTCATCATAGAAATTTAAAAATAAAAATTTAAATGAAATTCTTTTTTAGATGTAATCAATTCAAAAGCATGTATACCATGAGTCTAATCTTATAATGTATAAATTGACAACATTTCTATTTTGGATCACGACGTACTCAGATGTTGAGTAGTGTGGGTTATAGCAAAACTAATTTTGAATCAAGAGATATTTGACATTGTTAGAAACATTTTTATTTTTTACAGATAACTATTCAATTAACTGAGGATCTTTTATTTTATTAAAAATTTTATAATTTTTTTATCATAATAAAAATTTTCAAAACATGGCAAATATTTCTTTTGCTATCTGTCTATTCAAAAAATGATTTTCTCTCTCTTTTT
>NW_003853143.1:8988-10998 GCF_000181295.1 Otolemur garnettii
AAAAAAAAAAAAAAAAAAAAGTAAAGATTTTAGTTACCAGTTACATTTGCATTGGTGCCACTATATAATAACTCTTGCACTCTGCTAAAACATTCAAGTAAACAGTTTATGACACATTAGGTATACAAATACAAAAAATCATTTGAATGGAATCAATCTGCTGACAGTGACTAGCTTAGTTATGTATTTTGTGCAATATTTAAATTACTGCACTTGTTCAAGATGCACCCTGCTGTACAACAGTATCTTACATGATGCTTCAAATAAAGTGACATACAGAAGCAATGAAACAAAGACACGATCAGTGGAAAAATAAATCATCCTGCTCTCATTTTTTAATGTAAGTGCAAATAAATTAAAATGAAAAAAAAATAAGAAATGTGGTTCCTGAGGCACAATGCCTCATTTCAAGGGATTTACAGTCATCTCTGGTTTGTAGCCACTTTATTAGGTATTGCACATCAATATCTTATTAGAGTTGAATGATGAGGACTTAATAGAATGACTCTGAAAATTACATGTTGTGGAGGTGCACGCCTCTAGCCCCAGGTACTTAGGAGGCTGAGGCAGGAGGATGGCTTCAGCCCAGGAGTTTGAGTTTGCAGTGAGCTATGATGATGCCAGTGCACTTCAGCCCAGAAAACAGAGTAAGACCGTGTCTCCAAAAGGAAAATAAAAATGATTCTAACCACATGGAGTGAAGGAAAATCTCCACTTTACCTTTAGATGAATTTGCCACCCTAACTGTTTTCAAAGTTACAGTGTCAATTAGAATAGCTAGAAGTTAGGAAAGAATATCAAAGGATATAGAGAGAGCTGGGGGTAAAATCGCCACAAGGTAGCCTCTACAACTTTATTCAGATGTCTACAAAAATATGTCACGTCAGAAGTGGTCTCTGTTTACCCTGTTGCCCATTCTCTTATGTGGATTGATGTTCTACATACAAGCAATCTATAAAATTTTAATATTAATATATGGTCTTTCTCACCTTTACTTCCACAAGAAATATAAACTCTGAAAAAAGGGAGTTTATGCCCCTTGTTCACAACTGTTTTCCTCACAAGTGGAGGAATATCAGGCATGTATTGGGTGAGCAGTACATATTCAAATATTCGTGGAATGAAGTTGTAATCTGTCAATAAGGAATCCTACATCCTTAAAGATTAATGCGTATACACATGCATGTGTACATACAACTGTTTATGTACGCATGCAAACATACACAGTTATAAATCTATACATTTCATTTCTTTATTCATTGGAGTGTCCACTATACGAAAACATGATGAGATTATAATGTTGAACAAACACAGAGATCCTTTGATTGCAGGGTACATAGAATCTAACTGGGGAAATGCATATTAATCAAAGTAACACCCAAAATGATCATTTCTAGCTATGAAGAAAATTGCCATGAAGGAAAGGCACATAGTGCAGTGAAGCCACAGAAGACTTTATCTTGAATGTCAAGAAGGCTTCCCTCGTAAAATGATACTTGATCTTAAATATGAGGAAGGAAGATGTGTAATTATATAAACAGAGTGGGAACAATATTAACAAAGGCCTTATAACATGAGGTGCTGGGGAGCTGTTGAGGAACTGAGAGGAAGACAGTAGCAGAACAGAAACCAGGAGAGCCTACAAGAACTAGGCCCAGATGCAGTTGCCCCACTGGGAGGTTAGGGAGTTACGTCAATGGTACAGGGGCTTGCTTTGGGAGCAGTAAGCATTTCAATCTTTGTCCTAAGAGAAATGGAAAGCTATTGAAAATTTTTAAGCAGTAGGCATGAGTTTATGAAATATGGAATCAGTATAGATCAGCAGTTCTCAACCTGTGGGTCGTGACCCCTTTGGGGTCTAATGACCCTTTCACAGGGGTTGCAACCATCCTGCATATCAGATATTTATATTACAATTCATAACAGTAGCAAAATTAAAGTTATGAAGTAGCAACAAAAATAATTTCATAGTTAGGGGTTACCACAACATGAGGAACTGTATTAAAGGGC
>NW_003853144.1:0-6542 GCF_000181295.1 Otolemur garnettii
GTAAGGTCTATTTCAAGAATCTGGGAGCATTTAAATTTGGTGCATAAATATTTGGAATTGAAATGTCTTCTTGTTGTATTTTTTCTTTGACCTATAAGAAGTGACCATCTTTGTCTTTTTTGACTTTAGTTGCTTTAAGTCCACATGTATCTGAAAATAAGCTTTCAACTCCTCCTTTCTTCGGAATTCTGTTTGCCTGGAAAATTGTCTTCCAACCCTTAACTTGGAGTTTTAATTTGTCTTTTGAAGCTAGAGGTGTTTCCTACAAACAGAAAATGGATGGTTTGTGTTTTTTAATCCAGTTAGCCAATTGCTGTCTTTCAGTGGAGAATTCAAGCCACTAATATTTATTGAGATAATTGATAAGTGTGGTAGTGTTGTATCTATCTTATTTGTGAGAGTTCATTGCTTAGTTTTATTTTTTGCATCATTGTGAAAGTCAGGTTCTGTCCTTTAATTTCTGAGTTCCTACTTTGCTGTTGATCCATTGTGATGGTTAGTGTGTAGAACAGGTTGAAGTATTTCCTGTAGAGCTGGGATTGTTGTGGTGAATTTCCTCAATGTTTGTATATCAGTAAATTATTTGATTTCTCTGTCAATTTTAAAGTTTAGCTTTGAAAGATATAGAATTCTGGGCTGGAAATTGTTCTGTTTAAGTAGATTAAAGGTAGATGACCATTGTCTTCTACTTTTGCTTGAAAAGTTTCATTAGAGAAATCTTCAGTCACCCTAATGGATTTGCCTGTAGGTCAACTGGCGCTTACTCCTGAGAGCTTGAAGAATCTTTTCTTTTGTCTTGACTTTGGACAGGTTCATCACAATGTGTCTTGGAGAAGCTCAGTTACAGTTGAAGCAATCTGGGGTCTAATATCCCTCTGAAAGGAGTGTGTCAGAATCTTTGGTGATATTTGGAAAATTTTCATTTATAATATTCTCTAGTATGGCTTCCATTCCACTGGGACATTCTTCTTCCCCTTCTGGGATACCCATAACTCGACTTGCTTCATCAAATCCCATAATTCTGTCAGTGAATGCTCTGCTTTCTCTCTCTTCTTTTCTGCCTCTTTAACTATCTGAGTTATCACAAGAGCGTGGTCCTCTACCTCTGAGATTCTTTCTTCTGCATGGCCTAGTCTGTTGTTGATACTTTCTATTGTGTCTTTAATTTCCCTAATTGACTGCTTCAGTTCCTTAATCTCTGCTATATCCTTTCTATAGTCTTCATATTGTTCATCTCTTATTTGATTCTGTTTTTGGATTTCCTTTTAGTTATTTTCCACTTTGTCAGCAGATTCCTTCATTATTTCCATCATTTCCTTCATTGTTTTCTTCATCTGTATTCTAAATTCCCTTTCTGTCCTTTCTAACATTTCTTTATAGGTTGAATCCTCTGCAGTAGCTACCTCATGGTCCCTTGGGGGGGGGGTTTCTTTGGACTTATTTTTCACATTGCCAGGATTTTTCTTCTGATTCTTCCTCATAAGTGTTTTCTTATATCTGTTTTCTTGCCCTAATTTTCCTTTCACTTCCCCTTGCTCTTTAAGTTACCATGCCTCTGGACTAGGGTTTCAATGAGTCCTTTTGATACAGGACCAGAAGGATGAGAAGATTGAAGAGCAAGAAAGGAAAAAAGGAAAACAAAGAAAAGAAAAGAAAAAGATGAAAGGAGAGGGGGTGAGTAAAAGGGAATATTGAAAAAAGAAGAGAGGCACAGAAAGAGGGAGATAGGAGCAATATAGGTGTACAGTAGGGTATTATGACCCAACCTGAAAACCCCCAAACCTCTGGGGGTGCTGGGTTGGGTGGTTCCCTTGAAGTCAGCAGCTCTTTGCTAGCCTGTTCAGACTGAGTACCCTACCTCCACCAAGTAGAGAGGAAAGACAAAAATGCTATAAATTGAACCAAAACAAGCAAACAGAAAACTTTACAGTATAAATTGGGGTGTAATATCAAATAATAGGGGTAGAAACACTAGCAAAAGTAAAGTTCTAATTGTTAAAGAAGGCAACAATGGAAAACTATATCTAAACCAGATAAATGAAGAAAGAAAGGAAAGAAAAAAAAGAAAAATCTAGAGGGAAAATGTTGAAATTAAAAAAAAAAAGCAGTATATATATCTTGCTGAATATTGCAATAAATAAATATATATATATATCTTGCTGAATATAGTATCTTGCAGTATATATATATAATATATCTTGCTGAATATTGTCTGGGCAACAGGTGATCTTCTAGGGTATGAGATGTTTATCATAATGCTGATACAGTATGAGATGGAGACTAGAGGCCTCTGCTCATTTCTCAGACCCTGCAGGGTACAGATCCTAAATCTCTCCTCAGCCTGCTTAAAAGGCACTTTAAACTGCTAACCTTCTAAGCAGAAGGTTTCCCAGGAAAGCACTTGTCACTGGGATCATTCCTGAAGTGGCTGCCCACTTATCCAGTATGCCAAAACCAGTCTCACTCTATGTCCCTGAGGGCGAAGGCTATAAGGTGTCTCAGTCTCTGCCTTTAGGCTGCTCAGTCACTAGATTACCCGCCCAGGGTCTCCCACCCAATCCTCGCTCTGCGACCCACAGAGTGGAGCTTTCTGGGGCAGTTCTCCCACAATGGCTCTGTGTGGCTCACAGCCAGACACTATTAGCTCTGTCTGGCTCAGCGACTCAGTCTGGGGCCCTAGACAATACTTAAAGTCCTCCACACTCTTGCCCAAGTTCTCCTAAAGTAGTTCAACTGAGTACCAAGTCCACAAAAAGACAAAACAGCTCACAGGTAAGGTCTTTCCAGTTTGTAATCTCACTGCTGCTGTACTTATAGCTGCTGGTAGGATTAGACTGAATGAACACATGCAACCACTTGCCAGTTCTCCACTGCTTTTTCCATCCTCATGGGGTCCAGAAGTCTCTTGCTGACTCCCTGTGTCCTCAAAGGGATGTTTCTGGGCAGATCCCACCAGCCAGAGATGCCTGGAGTCTTCTCTCCCCACTCTCACTGTGCCCACTTGCTGTTATTCGGCAGCCATTTTGCTCCTCTCCTAAAGCAGTGTAAAAGTTTAGTGATTTTTTATGATCAGAAAGATGCCATAGGAACTTAACTCATTTTTCTAGCAATCAATCTATTGTATAATTGCCTTCAAATACTTCTTTTGGCTTAAAGTCACAGTTTCCAAGAACCTATCAATGGCATTAAGTGAGGACTTACTCTAGGGAGTTTGGTACCATTCAGGGTTTCAGGCAGCCACTGGGGGTCTTGGAGTGTATCCCCTCAGGAAGAGGAAATGACTGTGCTGCCAGCAAGTTTGTGATTGACAGTTGACCCACTCCATCATGCATTGCACTGAAGAAAGTTCAAAACTGTTAAAATGAGCCATGGAGACCTATGCAATCTAAAGCATCTCGCCTCAAGGTCATGGTTCTGGCCCTTGTCAAGGCCACTTCCCTGTCCACTCCTCTGACATTCCACTACACCAAACACTTGTCTTCCATGGCTTTTGGTTATGCAATTGGTACCCTTTACTCCATCATGCCTTTCTTTGGCTACTGCTCATCTCACTTCTCCTTATCTAGTTTAAGGCCTCAAGCCTATCTTAGCTACTCCCTGTATTTGTCCTGTAGTTGCTCTTACTATAATAGTAGCTGCTCTTACTATAATAGTAGCTGCATGATCATTTATGAGATTATGTCTTTAATATGTTTCTCCTAGTGGGATAGGAACTCAATAGGAGTAGAAATCTGAAGTCTGTTCAGTTCACTCTTACAGTAGCTAGTGCCCAGCATGGTGCTAGCTACATAATGGCCATCCATTAGATAGAAGCTGAATGAGAGAATGAACAAATGAATTGCCAGTTATGGCTGACAACGTGATTGTTCCTGCACCACTCACCAAGGTCGTTCATCAGTGTGATAACTATTAATTAAGCTTTACCACTTCAGGGAATCACTCACATTTTCTCTCAAATACTATGAAGCAAAGAGTTTTAAGGACTTGTTAAACATGTTATTTCCTTTTACCTGTTCAAAATACCTGGCTACAAACTGAGGATAATGTTAACAATATGATTTCATAGAAATGTGAATGCTAAGAAGCAAAATTTTGTACTTTAAACATTTCTCTGCCTTGACAGATCATTTAACAAATTGCCATGTGCTTGCCAGTACCTATCTGATGCAATTCAAATGAACAGAAGACTCCACTGTTAAAAATAAAGTTGTCAGTTTTATATAGTCAAGCAGCAATCATTAGTGATAATTTATGGTGACAGAGCTTCACTAAAAAAATAAAGTTAATGAAAGGATTTGTAATAAGTTAATACCAAAAGAAACACGTCATTTAATAATATTACAAAATAGAGCATAGAGGACAGACAATATCCTATAGGCATTAAAGCGATTTTAGAAGTACTTGTTATATTTTAGGAACTTAGTCTTATTTTCTGAATACATTTTTAATATTGTAAAAAAAGAATGTGAGCAAAATAAAAAAAATCAGTACTCATTTTCAGTGTGATGGTTACTACAATGATTCATCATGACATCTATTGAAATGAACTAATTGAGCATTTTACTAACTTTATCTTCATATGTTTTGGGGTGTTTTTACCCTTGCATTCAAAATTGATATCGACATTTCAAATGACCTATTTCAACCCTTGTTGGCAAGAATATGTAGATAATGTACATTATCACAGCACAGTGTTAAATATTCGATCAAGTTTTTATGGCATACAACTTTAAAAACAATTTAAGACATACAGATAAACTTAGTTAATTCTCTAAGCATATTTTCTGCTTCAGGCACAAACCAGTAACCAATAATATAGTCAAAGTTCAAGCCAAAAGGACTTGAGTTTTGGACTTAAAAAGACAAACATCTTCAGAATGAGAATGGATGGAAAGATCAAAGAATGAGTAAGGCTACATAAACCTAGGGTACCAACCCGGGTGGGGGAGGGGATGGCAGCTTGGTGAAGATTCCTGACTGGACAGAGTCTCAACAGCCTTCAGTCAATTAGAAAGCAGTACTGGGAAAGTCACCTAGAATGGACCACAGGGAGACTGTGATGAACTGAAAGAAACAAAAGTTCTAAAAATCAGCTACAAAGCTTTATGTACACATAGTAAGGGTGGGTCCTACACTTGTGCAGTAGGAGTTTGTTCAATGCAGAACAGAGCACATGTCAAGAGCAATGAAACTTGAATAGCTGAAAATTTTCCAGGTTGAAAGTATACTTAGGGTACTCGGCAGAACGAATTCAAACAAATGAGTGCATAGGCATACAGTGCTGAGGGTGTAGAATAAAGAGAAAAATCTTAGAAGTCACTTGATACAAACTGTATTACCTGCTATGAATAGACTGACAAGAAACATTGGTGATGGCAGATGCGAGGAGACAGTGGAGTAATATACTTAAAGCACAGAAGAAAAATAACTGTAAACCACACACACAGATCAGCTATCATTTGTGAGTGAAGAAAAATAATGTCCATGCTTACAATTACCAGAGGGATTTACCACCCACACAGGATCTCATTAAAAGAACTATTAAATGTATATTTCAGAGAAAAGAAAACCAGAGAAGAAAGCTGTGGGATTCAAATAACAAATGGAGTTTCAAAATTGATTAAAAGCCAGGAAATTTCACTGAGTATATAATCTTACATAAATCTTACATTTTAAAATAATTATTTAAAATTTATATCTTATATGGTAATGGCAAGATAGGAGAGGAATCTTACAGAGTTGCAAGTATCTTTTCAAGTTTGGAAAAGAGAGCAAAGAAAACTGATAAATTTTAAACTTTTAAAAGAAAATCTATGAGGGCAGAAGTATCCAATATTATTTCTAACATTTAAACCAGAAGAGGGTTGTGATGAGGTCATTCTTTCTTTAGAAAGTTAAAAGTATACTATAAGCCAAGAGGGAAAATGCAAGAATGATTCAAAGTAAAATAAAAGATGGTAAATAGAAAATTAAGATAATTGAAATAAGTCCAAATATTTCAGAAATCACGCTAAATACAAAAATGACACACAGATATTGAAAGACAAATTTTACTTTAAAAATTCCTTCTATGTTGCCCAAATCAGTAATATCTAAAACAAAATCAGTCATAAGATTGAAAACAAAATGCAGAGAAGGAAAATATGGGGACTTTCTTTGTAATTATGTTACAGCAAGGAATGTTTTTATAATTTTTCACTCAAGCCCCAGGAATAATCCTGGAAAAGGTTGGCAAAGCTAAATGGATACAAATGTAAATATATGTACATCCAACAATAACATAAAGTCAAAGGCACATGAAGATCTGAGAAAAGTAGCTGCAGTTCACATCCCAGAAAAATGTTTAATATCCTTGATATATTTGAAGTTGTCATTGAATATCAATTCCATATCTATGTATAGTGTGTGAGTGTGTGTGTGTGTGTATATGTGTGTGTGTGTGTGTGTGTGTGTGTATTCCTTAGGGAAATTCATAAGACTACACAGGCAGACATCAGCAATAATGATTTTGTAGTATTATTTATCAGAGTGAAGATTTAGGG
>NW_003853144.1:7126-8332 GCF_000181295.1 Otolemur garnettii
AGCATAAAAAAGAGTTGGATCACTACCAGTTCTAATTTTCCTGCACCTTGGCCACAAACAAGTTACAAAATAAAAAGTAAAATTTTAAAGTATGCTTCTATAATTTTTTTCTTTTATCATTTCCTTTGGAATGAAAATGAAGCCAATTTTCACTACCCTTGTGGGTTCCAGAAATTTGTGCCAGCCCTATTAACCAGATGTGTTTCCCAAAATATGAACGGGGTCATTCTTAGCAGGCAATTGCCTCATTCACCACTCATTGTTCCAGTATGCGATCTGAAATAGATGAAAATCCCTCAGCTATGGTAAGCTCCCATTGGGCCTCTTTCCTTCTGACTCTGACATCTATCTTCCACACCCCAGATTTAGACAGCTGTACTAACTGCCACACTTGGAAATGTTGCAGGTGCATCACCAACTCAAAGAGAACAGTACAAGATAGGGAGAGACGCTAAGGAGGCATTGAGGGAAATGAGAAGGCCTGCTACTTTTACAATCCTCAACCCAAACTTCAGAGATATAATACTTCTAATTCCATTTTTGGTCCTGTTAAGTAATCTATTTTTTTTTATTTTGGTACTGAAAAGGGAGCAATCAACATGCCTTTATTCACAGATGGCATGATTAGGTTAATTTACAATTTAAAAGAATTTACAAACTCTTAGAAGGTGTAAGTGAGTTTGGCAAGGTCACAAGGTACAAGAGCAATACACGATCAATCATTGTTCTATATATTAGTAACCAACAGATGGAAAAAAATAAAAGCACACCATTTACAATAGCATAAAACAAAAGACTATATTCAGAGGACTCAAAGTAATGAAAGTAGGGCAAGGTCTTGGCACTGTAAATATATGTAGAGAAATGTAAGAAGTTTCAAATAAATTCCATGCTCTAGGATTAGAAAAATCAATATTGCAAGGATGTAAACATTCCTTAAATTCTTTATAAATTCTGTGTAATCCCAATTTTAGGTATCCGGAGACACTGCCATATTCCTTGATCACTTCTAAGAGTTTTATTGTTGAGTTCCTGGGGTTTTCCAGGTATAAATAAGATCATGTCATCCTCAAAGAGCAAGAGTTTGGCATCCTCTGTCCTCATTTGAATACCCTTGATGCCCTTCTCTTGCCTGACTGTGATGGCTAGGACTTCCAGTATTATGTTGAATAGCAGTGGTAACAATGGATATCCTTGTCTAGTTCC
>NW_003853144.1:9272-10985 GCF_000181295.1 Otolemur garnettii
AAGACAATCTCAAAGAATACTAATGCTAAAAGATTCATAGTGCTGGATAACAGGACTTATTAGAAAAGAGACTGTGTTATGGGTGCAAAAATAAAAACCAGTAAGGGTACATGGCACATCTCCTGGGTGAGGGGCACAAGTACAACAGAAAGCTTACCTCACAACACAAACACTGTAGCCTAATGGTATTAACCTGATATTAATCTGAAAATTTTAAAAAAGGATGAAACCCACCAGATGAATAGCTTAAATACTCCAGAAACAAATGTACACATATTTTGTCACTTGATTTATAGCAAAATACCATTACTTTGCAGTGGAAAAACTATACTTTGCCGACTGGATATTGCTATGGAAAAAAGGAAATCTTCCTTTCTTTGTGGCTTTAGAGGATGAGCTGGGAAGTGTTATCTCCTCTTATGCCTTCTAGAAGAGACTGTAAACTTGGCATGAATTATTTAAATATTTCACAAAATTCTTCAGTATAACCATCTTTGCTTTGGATTTTATTTTTTGATGCCTTTAGATATACATTAGATATCTTTAATGGTTATAGGACCCTTTAGATTATCTATTTCATGTTTGCTGAGTTTTGACATTCTTTCTACATTATCCAATTTATTAAAAAATTAATGTATTTAGTGCATATCATTTTATTTGTCCATGCTTGTTTTATTTATGTAGATGTTTATTTACATAAATTCTCTTATGCTTTCATTCTGTTTCTTACTATGTTCACTCCACACCATGCGTTCAGTGTGCCATACTGCAGAATACTGCATAAAATTATCCACCATATTCAACCCACCTACTTCTCCAAGGATGTACCTTAAATTGCCCTTAACACCCAACTCCCTATAAATAATGTTGAAACAAGTATTTCACTGATATCCTTTTGTGTATCTTTGATACATTTAAAAAAGAATGATTTTTATCTTAAATGTGTTGTTGAATTTCTAAAAATTTCACCCTAGAGTCTCTGATCAGTGAGTTTAACTTATTTATATATATTGATTACTTGAAATTTAGGACTTATTTCCACTTTATTAGTCCATATTTTTCATTTATTATACTTTGTTGTTTCTTCTGTTCTATTCCATTATACTGGAATTTTTTGGATGATTTTTAAAGTTACACACTCTATGTTTAGAATGGTCGTACTTGTTAAGACCCATATTTGTATTTATCCACATATACTAATTTCTTAAATTTATGAGCATCTATATATAATTTCCCTATAATGAAACAGATACATAACCATAGTGCTTACCTAACCCCCCATAATTTTTATTTGAGTATTTACTTTAATTTTGGGTTGATATAAACTGAATTTTTAATAAAACCATAGATTCAACAAAGATAGACACGAATGAAAGTTTATTGATATGATCACAAATAATTCTGATATAACTACATAGAAAAAATAAAGCAAAATTAAATCCTCAGTTAATATATATTCTTTTAATAATTCCCAATATTTTTAAAATCCCCACATGGCAACTTTGTGTTATTAATTATAAGAAAACTAATTCTTGTCATCCAAAGCAGTTTGAATGTCACCTCTTCAGAGATGCTTTCCCTTCTCCATCCAGTCAACTCTGTCATTGCATTTTAATTATTTTTATAGCACTTATCACTATTTAAATTATGTTCTGTGCACTTATATGTCCTGTCATATACCACTACTCTAAAGTACAATCTCCATGAAATCAG
>NW_003853145.1:0-1160 GCF_000181295.1 Otolemur garnettii
AAGCAGTATCCTGAACCCCATAAATGCATCAATGTACAAAGTTATGATTTAATAAAAAATTTTAAAAAAGAAGCACTACTAATCCTACATATTAATTAGTTTGCTTTGTTAGAAACGTGGGGGGGATCTCAAATTCAGTTCTAAAAAATGTTTAGTGCAAATACAGTAAAATCTCCATAGTTGACCACCTCCATACATTTACCACCTCTTTACATCAACCTAATTTTCATAGATCAAATATGAACCACATGTACATTATCCATACAGTAGGCCTAGTTTCTTATGTTGGCCACATCATATGCTGACTCAGCAACTCTTTTCCTAAGGTATATGACCTAAAAATACTCTTCTCCCACGTGCACCAGGAAACAAGTACAAAGATGTTCAGTCACACTGTCCATAAATGCCAAAAGCAAGGTGTATGCAGGGCTTTGTTCCTTCTGATGGCTCTGGGGAGAATTCATTTCCTTGCCTTCTCCAGCTCCTAAAAGCTGCTGAATTCTTTTTTTTTTTTTTTTTTTTTTTAAGAGATGGGATCTTAACATGTTGCCCTGGCTGGAGCAGAACAATAACTAGCTATTCACAGGTACACTCATAGTGCACTATAACCTCAAACTCCTAGGATCAAGCACTCCTCCTGACTCAGCCTCCTGAGTAGCTAGGACTACAGGCACCACTGTCTTTGTTTGTCTGAATTCTTTGGTTCATATCTCCATCCTCTATCTTCAAGGTTAGTAGCATAGCATCTTCATATTTCTCACTCTCTGATCCTTGCTTCCATTGTTACATCTCTTTATTTCTTTCTCACTTATATAACTCCCTTTTAGAAGGACCCTTGAGCTCATAAGATCCACTTGATAAACAAGACAATTTTCCACTCTCAAGAGCCTTAATTTAATCATATCTGTAAAATCCTTTCTGCCTGGGAAGTTAACATATTCATAGGTTTCTGGGATTAGGATGTCCCACCATCCACTCCTAGGATTAGGATGCTAACATCTTTGAGGGACATTATTCTACCTATCACAAAAACTATACTAAAATGAAAATGAAGAATCTACAACCACACTGAAATACATGAATGACTCTTACAAACAACATTGAAAAAAATTAGGTAATGGCTCGGCGCCTATAGCTCAACCGGCTAAGGCACCAGCCAC
>NW_003853145.1:1366-5537 GCF_000181295.1 Otolemur garnettii
AAAAAAAAAAAAAAAAGAAAGAAAGAAAATAATCAGGTAAGACAAAAGAATACATAGCATAAGTCTTCTTAAACAAATTTGTTCTATAAAATTTGGATTCAGTCAAAAGGCTACATTGAAGGACCTAGAGGGCTTTATGTGGCCTTAAGGATACCAGTTTCCTCCCCCTGGTAGATTATCATATAAGAGGTGGACAGGATTCACAGAAAAGGTTTGTTAGATTGAAAAACAGCTGGCTGGACACGGTGGCTTAACACCAGTAATCCTAGTACTTTGGAAGTCCAAAGTGAGAAGATCACTTGAGGCCAAGAGTTAGAGACCAGGCTGCGCAAGACCAAGACTCCTGGGCCAGGTGTGGTGGTTCTCACCTGTAATCCTAGTACTCTGGGAGGCCAAGGCAGGTGGATTGTTTAAGCTTATGAGTTCGAGACCAGCCTGGGCAAGAGTGAAACTCCATCTCTACTAAAAATAGAAAAACTAGCAAGGTGTGTGACAGGCACCCACAGAACCAGCAACTTGGGAGGCTGAGGTAAGAAGATTGCTTGAGTCCAAGAGTTTGAGGTTGCTGTGTGCTATGATGCCATAACACTCTACCAGAAGAGATAGAGTAAGACTCTGTATCAAAAAAAAGCAAGACTCCCATGTTTCATCAACAACAACAAAAACCTTTAAAAATTAGCCCAATGGGGCAGCGCATGTGGCTCAAAGGAATAGGGCACTGGCCCCATATACTAGAGGTGGTGTGTTCAAACCCAGCTCCAGCCAAAAACTGCCAAAAAAATTAGCCCAATGTGGCAGCACACACTTGGAAGACTGAGGCAGGAGGATCACCAGAGCCTTGCAGTTTGAGGTTACAAGAAGCTATAACAACAGCACTATACTCTAGCTCAGGCAGCAGAGTAAGACCTTGTCATGGAAAAAAAGAAAAATAGCCACACATTTCTCCCATTCCTGTATGTACAGCCCTTTGCAATGTGACTTTGCTGTATCTCCCATCAAAAAGTATATCATTAAAAAAAAAAAGAGGTATATCATTCATTTCTTACTCCATCTCTGCAACTACACTGGAGTTGGCCATATGACTTGCTCTGGCCAATGGAACATTAGTAAACGTGACCCAGAAGCCTGGAAAGCATTTATATATTGGATTTGCTTTTTGGAACTCGACTCATGAGAAGAAACTCAAGCTAGTAGACTACCTGACTTGAGTGTAAATAAGACCAAAACATGAACCATGAAGCAGAGTCCAAACTGTCAACCCAGAGCACTGTTAACTAATGATTATTACTTTAGCCCCTGAATTCTGGGGTGGTTTGCTTCAAGACAAAAGATAACTGATCAAGCAAGAGAAGCAAAGGCACAGAAGAAGAAATGAAGGTAACATACAAGAGTATGGAAAACTAAAGATTAGTCTAAATGGAAAAGAGTGCTTATTGGGAAAAAAAGTACATAGGCCTAAAAAAGTAAACTGAGTTCAGACTGTAAAAACCGCAAAGAAGATGGACTTCACTCTGTTTCAAAAGGCAAGGGGGAGCCAAGGAAGGATTTTAGAGCAAGAAGGTGATATAATGTAAGTGGAAAGGAAGCTCAGTTAGGATTCCATTACTATTATCTAGACAGGTTGAAATAGTAAACTTCTGCTACATTTGGGGTGGACGCTAGACAATTCACTAAATAGATATATATGGTTTATATGTGTCCTATATAGTTGATAAAAGATTCTTCTCTTCGGGGGCGGCACCTGTGGTGCAATGGGGTTGGGCGCCGGCCCCATTTGCCAGACGTGGCAGGTTCAAACCCAGCCCCAGCCAAAAAAAAAGATTCTTCTCTTCAATAGAGAAATGTTAGAAAATTACTTTTACTTATTATTTTCATCTCAGTGGACACAGTACTAGAATTAATCATCAAAAGAGCTTATGACATAAAGGAAATGTATTTGAAGCTGTATGTGTACATAAACATAATACACATATTTCTAGTGGCAGCATAAGTGTGAAATATGAGTCTTTGTGTGTATGGTTTTTTTTAGACAGAGTCTCACTCACCCTAGGTAGAGTACCATGGTGATCTCATAGCTCATAGCAACCTCAAACTTTTGGGTTAAGCAATCTTCTTGCCTCAGCCTCCTGAATAGCTAGGACAACATGCACCTGCCACCACGTCCAAGCTAGGTTTTGGGGGGGGGGGGGGGGGGGGGGTGTCTTGCTCTTGTGTCTTGTTCTTGTTCAGGCTTGTCTCAAATTCCTGAGCTCAAGTGATCCACCTGCCTCCCAGAGTGCTAGGATTACAGGTGAGCACTAAGCCCAGTCTTTGTTTAAGATTTAAATACACCAACCAGATCACTTTAGCTCATGGCCACAAAAGAGTAACAGGAACCAGATTTACCTTTCACCTTAAACAACGAGGAAAACAAATGAAATATATGAAGCAATGGATTTTAGATAACTGGCAGCACAAGACAGAGATCCACAAGAGAAGAGAAATAAATGAGGTAAGTTCTATGATTGTCTCAGCTCACTACCTGGAGAGTTTCCACGCTGCAGCATAGTAAAGGGGAACCAAAACAGAGCCCAGAGGTCTCAATGATGTGAGGAGATGGAGTTAAGAGGTCTGAGGAGGTCAAGGAGGCTAAAGTTTGCAGGGCACAACACTGGAGAAGAGAGAATTGCAGAGGGCAAGCTTTGAAGATCTACAGAGGATTCCCTTTGTGACTTCAGCTAAGTAGTTATCAGTGCATGTGTGTGAGGAGGTGGTCAAGGCCAGAGAAAGAACCACTGGAAAGGGGCAAGCAGAACAATCTTTGATGTTCACACGGAATGAAAAAGACCTACAAACATCCAGGGCCTTAAATGCATCAAACTATTTTCAAACAACTGTACCCTAGAACAAATTCTAAACATTTAGTGCTTGCTTCAGCAGCACATACACTAAAATTGGAATGATATAGAAAAGATTAGCATGGCCCCTGTGCAAGGATGACATGCAAATTTGTGAAACATTCCATATTTATTAAAATACTGTAACCAACTTATCTAATAAAATTAGCAACTAGCCACTATTTTGTTGACTATGAAAAAATAATTCTAAACATTTGAAGGAATAAAAAAAAATCAATTCAATATACAAGGATATAAAAATCACAATGTCTGGTACCCAATCAAAAATTACCAGGAATGTAAACAAGGCGAAATACCTATCAGACCTAGAAAAAGTGCACATGATAAAATTGGTAGACAAGGACTTGAAAACAGCCATTATAGATATATTCAGTATGTTCAAAAAAGTAGAGAAAAGCATACACATATGGAGAAAAGAAATGTAAAATACAGAACACTGAACTTCCAGATATGAAAAGTATATATCTGCAATGAAAAATACAACCAAAAGGCTGAGCTCACGCCTATAATCCTAGCATGCCAGGAGGCTGAGGCAGGTAGATTGCTTGAGCTCACCAGTTTGAGACAGCCTGAGCAAAAGCAAGAGCCCAACTCTACTAAAAACAGAAAAACTAAGGCGAAAGGATTGCTTGAGCCCGAGTTGGAGGTTACTGTGAGCTATGATGCTACAACATTCTACTCAGGGCGACAGTTTGAGACTGTCTCAAAAAAAAAGGTAACAAAAAAGAAAAAAAAATACTGAATGACATTAACACCAGATTTACCAGTGTGAAAGAAAAGACTGGTGAACTTGAAAGTATGGAAGAAAAAACTATCCAAAATGAAACACACAAAAAGACAGAAACCAAACAAACAGAGCACCAGTGAATTATAGGGTGACATCAAAGGATCTAATTACATGTAACTGGAGTCCCAGAAGGAGGGAATAAAAAGGTTGTTTATACTTTTAATTCTGTTGTCAGTTAGTATAACTATACTGTATTAAAAAGCTAGTATCTACTTTTAATAGATATTTTACTTTCTTGATACATTTATTGAGCCAAGAAAGATTCCATGCTGGAAATAAAAGAAGAAATGTCTGAAGTTTTTCCAAATTTGATGAAAACTACAAACATACCATATGCCCCCTATTATTAAGGTAAAAAAATCAGATGTTTTCAAAGCAATCATGATCTATTTATGTAAATGGTATTAGAATGCCTAATCTAGGGCAGTGCCCGTGGCTCAGTGGGTAGGGTGCCAGCCCCAAATACCAAGGGTGGCGGGTTCAAACC
>NW_003853145.1:5924-9313 GCF_000181295.1 Otolemur garnettii
TGCCTCCCAAGTAGCTGGGACTACAGGCGCCCGCCACAACGCCCGGCCATTTTTTGGTTGCAGCCATCATTGTTGTTTGGCGGGCCTGGGCTGGGGAATCGAATCCGCCACCTTAGGTGTATATGGCTGGCGCCTTAGCCGCTTGAGCCACAGGCGCCGAGCCTAAATTGATTTATTTTAAAATAAACAAGGTGAGATGTAGATACAAGTTTACAAAGACTATACTCAAGCTAAGTTTTTCAAGCCATCTATTACTTATTTCTGTAAGCAACAGAAATAAGGTTAAAGAATAGGATAAACACAGCAGGATTTTGTTATTTTTTTAATAGTATAGATCTGAGCAAGAGCCCTTCTGAAGAATTAATAACAAGAGGTGAAGATTTGCAAATAACCATATTTGCTGATAGCAAAAAAGAGAAAGAAAATTTAGTCACAGGCAGCGCCTGTGGCACAAAGGAATGGGGAGCAAGCCCCATATACCAAAGGTGGTGGGTTCAAACCCGGCCCCAGTCAAAAACTGCAAAAAGAAAAAAAAGAAAATCTAGTCACCACTCACACTTAAATTGGTCCTTATAAATTTTCACAGGAGGCAAATTATACTGCAGGTAGCATGCAATCTCTCAATAAATATATCCTAGAAAGTAAAATATCTATTAAAAATGAAGCAAAAAGGCCAGGCACAGTGGCTCATGCCTGTAATCCTACTACTCTGTGAGGCCAAGGCAGGAGGACTGCTTGAGGTTCGAGACAGCCTGAGCCAGAGCAAGATCCCGTCTCTAAAAATAGATGGGCGTTGTGGCAGGTACTTGTAGTCCCAGCTACTCAGGAGGTTGAGACAATAGAATTGCTTGAGCCCAAGAGTTTGAGGTTGCTGTGAGCTATGACGCCATAGCACTCTACTGAGGGTGCCAAAGTGAGACTCTGCCTCAAAAAAAAAAAAAAAAAAAAAAGAAGAAGAAAAAGAAGAGAAACTTTGTAAGTAAGTATGGTTACAATTATTGACAACAGAATAAAAGTCTGAACAACCCAGTCTGCCTCTCCTTGGCTACAATAGTAACAACACATAAACAAATTTTTCTCTTATAGAAAGAGTAGTCTAATTTACATGGCCAGTTTGTAAGAAAACACTGAATGAATTCATTCCTCAGGTAAAACCTACTACAACCAAATAAATCAAGCAAAGCATTATGTTTATAATCCTCCCACTAAAACAAAGGGGAAAAAATCCCCATAGAAACTTCCTTGTAAAGATCTTCATTGTAATAAGATTTCAAGTATATTGAATTCTCTTTTTAAAAACAGCAAAATAGGGAGATTAAGTAATCTATGATCTGATGATGTTAAAGTAGAGATGAAAATAGATTCAAACCTTATATCAATACATAATTGATAGTTTACATTCATTTGTTTAGCAAGAATGTATTAAGAGGGTGTGATTATACTAACCTTATTTTCTAAACCAAAAATTAAGTGCCAAGGTATGATTTATAAAAGCATTTTTAAGCTTACAAATATATTCAAATTACATCCTAATTACCTGTACATTTAATGAGTCACCTATAAGCTACTATTCCCTAGCTATAAGGTTACTGTAGCTACTGTAGCTACAAGGTTATCTGGAATAGCTCTTTCTTAGAACCATATACAGATACTCTGGTTACCAGTAATATATAGTCCTAATGCCTTATGATTCAAATAATATGAAACATAACAAAGGCATTTTGTCATTACTCCAGCAAGTGAAGCTTGAGAAAGCCTTAGGTAGAAACCTGTATTGGAGGAAGAGGTGTAATCTTGAGGAAAAAAAACCTTTCAAAGTTTTCTGGTATTCTGAAAGGACTTGTCTAAAGATTTTTATAGGGGATGTGTGAACATTTAATTTTAATTAGTTTTGACTTAAAAAGCACTTATTTTTAATTATTTAACTAATTATAGCTACAGTATATCTAGTAACCTCTGAATATCATAGAGTATGTTGAATATATTGTGGTTGATTAAAACAGAAACTTCTTCCCTGAACTCACCACCCTACTGTTAGATCTGTCTGTTAAATGCTCATCCTGCATTTTCCCTTCACAAAACTAAGAACACTTGTAATTCCTTGTTCTACAAATACTTGCTTCTACTATTTGTAAACTCCAAAGGTGAGATTATTTGTCTTGTTCACTGCTGAATCTCTAACCCTTAGTTCAATAACATGGTGAGTACTTAACAAGTATTGAATGAATGAAGGAGGTTACTGCAATGCAGTAGTTTCCCCTTACCCAAGATTTCATTTTCTATCGTTTCAGTTACCCACAGTCAATCACAGTCTGAAAATACATAATAGCACATGGAAAATTCCAAAAATAAGGAATTCATAAGTCTTCAATCATGTGCCATTCTGATTTGGTGATGAAATCTCAAGCTTTGTCCAGTTCATTTGTGCAGTATATATGCTACCCAACCATTGGTCTCTTAGTAACCCTGTAGGTTATAAGATCAGTTCTGAGATTAACTGCCTTAGATCACAGCGTTTGTGTTCAAGTAACCCGTACTTTATTTAAGAATGGCCTTGGCTCGGCGCCTGTGGCTCAAGTGGCTAAGGTGCCAGCCACATACACCTAAAGTGGTGGGTTCGAATCCAGCCCAGGCCCACCAAAACAACAATGACAGCTGCAACCAAAAAAAAATAGCCAGGCTTTGTGGCAGGCGCCTGTGGTCCCAGCTACTTGGGAGGCTGAGGCAAGAGACTCGCTTGACCCCAGTAGTTGGAGGTTGCTTTGAGCTGTGATGCGACAGCACTCTACCCAGAGGGACAGCTTGAGGTTCTATCTCAAAAAAGAATAGCCTCAAAGCATAAGAGTAGTAAGGCCGGCATATTGTTAAAAATTGTTCTACTTTATTATTAGTTGTTATTAATATCTTACTGTGCCTAATTTATAAATTAAACTCTATCATAGGTATATATGTATTAAGAAAACATAGTATATGTACGGCTCTGTACTATCTGAGGTTTCAGACATCCACTGGAGGTCTTGGAATGTATCCTCCTCAGATGGGGTGCAAAAGTCCAAAGAGGCTGAATTAAGGCAGCAGCAGTAGAAATGGGAAAGCAGAGGTTTTGTGCATGTAGCACCAGGATAAACAGGGAGCAGAAAAAAAAAAACCTGAGATTTCTGAGCTTGGGTGACTTTAAGCTTAGGCTCAATAACAGCTTTATCTATAGAATTAAGGAGTTAAAAAGAAGAATGACTTTATCTTGAATATAATTTTTTTAAGTGCTAGGAAAGTAGAAGAGAAATGAAGTCCTGGCTCGGCGCCTGTGGCTCAAGCAGCTAAGGCGCCAGCCACATACACCTAAGGTGGCAGGTTCGAATCCCGAACCCGGGCCCACCAAACAAAAATGA
>NW_003853145.1:9425-10982 GCF_000181295.1 Otolemur garnettii
AAAAAAAAAAAAAAAAAAGAGAGAGAAATAAAGTCCTAATCTAGTTTCCTACCTATCATATAATTTAGCTTTCATGTGATTTTTTAAAAATCAAATTTCCAGGTGGGTGTACGGTGGCTCACACCTATAATCCTAGCACTCTGGGAGGCCAAGGTGGACCAGCCTGAGCTAGAGCAAAATCCTGTCTTTAAAAAACAGCCAGGCATTATAGCGGCTGCCTGTAGTCCCAACTACTGGGAGTCTAAGAAGATCACTCGAGCCCAAAAGTTTGAGGTTGCTGTGAGCTATGATGCCACAGCATTCAACCAGGGTGACAAAGCAAGACTCTGTCTCAAAGAAACAAGTAAATAAATAAATAAAAATCAAATTTCATAAGAGGCAAGGCACATTTTTCTCTTGATCATTTGTTTTTTCTTAGTTTCTTCCCTCTCATCTTTGCCTTACTGGTCATTGAAAAATGTTGAGGGTGGCACCTGTGGCTCAGTAAGGCGTTGGCCCCATATACTAAGGGTGGAAAGTTCAAACCTGGCCCCAGACAAGCTGCAACAAAAAATAGCTAGATATTGGGGCAGGTACCTGTAGTCCTAGCTACTCGGGAGGCTGAGGCAAGAGAATCACCTAAGTCCAGGAGCTGGAGGTTGCTGTGAGCTGTGATGCCATGGCACTCTACCAAGGGTGACAAAGTGAGACTGTGTCTCTAAAAACAAGAAAAATGTTGATAAAATCATTTTTGGATATCCGATATTTATTATTTTAGAAATTGAGACACTTAGTGAATTAAGAAGAAAAAGAGACTATGCAAACTAAGTCCATAATATATAATACATGGAAAATTAGATGTCAAAACCACCTTGAATAGCAAACACATCACTCAGAAATAAGAACAAATCAGGAAGTATCACATTACCAGACTTCAAGCTATACTATAAATCTATGGTGATCAAAACAGCATGGTACTGGGACAAAAACAGAGAGGTAGATTTATGGAACAGAACAGAGAACCAAGAAATGACCTAGCTACTTTTCGTCATTTGATCTTAGACAAGCCTATCAAAAATATTCAGTGGGGGAAAGACTCCCTAAGACTCCCTATTTAACAACTGGTGCTGGGTGTACTGGCTGGCAACCTGTAGAAGACTGAAACTAGACCCCCATCTTTCACCATTAACAAAAATTGATTCTCATTGAATAAAAGATTTAAACTTAAGACATGAAACTATAAAAATACTAGGAGAGAGTGCAGGGAAAACATTTGAAGAAATTGACCTGGGAGGAGGACCTCCTATAAGGAGGACCCCCCCCCCCAAGGCAATTGAAGCTACACCAAAAATCCAGTACTGGGATCTGATCAAACTAAAAAGGTTTTGCACAGCCAAGAAACACAGTAAGTAAAGCAAACAGACAATCTTCAGAATGGGAGAAGATTTTTGCAGGTTATGCTTCCGACAAAGGTCTGATATAACTAGAATCTACAGAGAACTCAAACTAATCAATAAGAAAAGAATAAATAACCCCATTTCTACGTGGGCAAGAGACTTGAACAGAAACTTCTCTGAT
>NW_003853146.1:0-1984 GCF_000181295.1 Otolemur garnettii
AAGGAAAACTTTTAAGAATTGATTATTTAACATAATTGTAAAAGTTTAATGTCAGATACAGAAAACCTCAGAACAAAGAAACTTGTCAGGAAGAAAGGATCACTGCATAATAATAAAAATGCCACTTCTCCAAAAAGATATAACAATCCTATGCAACTAACACATGAAAATCAAAACATGTAAGGCAAAACTGATAGAACTGCAAGAAGAAATAGACAACTCCACTACTATAGATGGAGACTTCAGCTACCCTCTCTCAGTAACTAACAGATCACACATGCAGGGTCACTGAGGACAGAGTGGCCTGAGTAGTCCTCTCAATCAACTTAATAGAAGTGACATTTACAGAACCCTCATCCCAATACAGTGTACAGTCTTCTCATGATTACACGGAATCTTCACTAAAATAGGCCAAATTCTGGTCTGTGAAAAACAACATTACATATTTGAAAGGATAAAATCATACAAAGTACGTTGTCAGACCACAATTGAAATCAGTAACAGAAAGATGGAGGGGAAAGGTCTCAGCATACTTGTGACCGAACATGGATCAAAGCAGTTTCGAGTGAAATTAAAAACTATTATGAAATAAATGAAAATGTGACTTACCAAAGTTTGTGGGATGCAGTAAAAACATCGTTTAGAGGGAAATTTATAGCATTACAGGTCTAAAATCTATAACGTGAGTTTAAACCTTAAAAAACTAGAGGAAGAAGAGCAATTTGAAAACCTCACATGAGGAGAAAACTGAAACACAAAATCCATAGGATATCAGTGAAATCAAAATATACTTTTTGAAAGGATCAGTACAATAAATAACATTTTAGTAAGGCCAACCAAAAAAGCACTAATATTAGAAATGAAAGAAGAGTCATCCTCATGTATCTCAGTGACATGAAGAAGAACAGTGGAATACTGTGGACAACTCCATGCTCTGTGGAAGACTATATGACATGGACAAATTGCCTGAAAGAAACAAACTCCCAAACCCACGAAAGCAGAAATAGGAGACTTGAACAATATTATATATAATAAAGGTATTGAATAAGTAATTCATTATCAACATCCCCCATTGGAGCAGTGCAATTGATGAGCTTACCTTGACACAGCATTATGACCCAAGGTTCATAGCTTAAATTAGGGTTAGCTCTTGGTAGTATTCTACCTCTGAGTTTTGGTCAGGTATAACGACATGCATTTTAGCATCACACAGAATATTTCATTGTCCTAGAATTCCACTCGTCCCTCCCTCCTCTCATTCCCTCGCTGTCACTGATCTTTTACAGTCTTTATACTTTTCACTTTCCTAGAATGTCCCACGGTTAGAATTAAACAGTACATGGACTTTTCTTATAGGCTTTCTTCACTTAGTAATATACATTTAAGTTTTCCTTTTGTCTTTTCATGGTTTGATAGCCCTTTTCTTTTTGGTACTAAACAGTATTCCACAGACTGAATTTATCAAGAACATTTATCCATTCTCCCAGTGAAAAATTTCTTGGTTGTTGTCAAGTTTTGGTAATTATTAACAAAGCTGCTAACAAAAATCTGTGTGTGGCTTTTTGTGTGGATGTAAGTTTTCAGCCCCTTTGGAGAAATACCAAGGAACTCCAATTCTAGTTCCTATGGTAAGAATAGATTTATTTAGCTTTGTGAGAAATTGCTGAACTGTCTTCCACGGTGACTGGACTGTTTTACATTCCACCAGGTGAAGAATGGGTTTCTTCTCTTCCACATTCCAGCCAACGTTTGGTATTGTCAGTGTTCTAAATTTCAGCCATTCTAACCAGTCACAGCATTATCTCATTATTGTTTTAATTTCTCTTTCCCTAATGACATAAGATGTGGAGTATGTTTTTATAGGTGATGAATGTTTAAATATGATACCTGATCCATCAAGTAAAAATTGGCAAGATGGGGCATGGTTGTTCACACCTATAATCCTAGCACTCCAGGAGGCCAAAGCAGATGGATTGCTTGAGCT
>NW_003853146.1:2718-5726 GCF_000181295.1 Otolemur garnettii
GGGCCCGCCAAACAACAATGACAGCTGCAACCAAAAAATAGCTGGGTGTTGTGGCAGGCACCTGTGGTCCCAGCTACTTGGGAGGCTGAGGCAGGAGACTAGCTTGAGCCCAGGAGTTGGAGGTTGCTGTGAGCTGAAATGCCATGGCACTCTACCCAGGGGGAAAGCTTGAGGCTCCTGTTTCAAAAAAAAAACATAGAATCCAGTAATCACACACTACAGCATTTACTCAACTGATTTGAAAATTTATGTCTAGACAAAACCTGCACACGAATGTTTATAACAGTTTTATTCATAATTTCTAATACTTGGAAGCAACCAGAATGTCCTTCAATGCCACAAACACACCTACCTGTATTATATTCATATAATGAAATATTATTCAGCAACATAAAAAAATTAACCATCAAGTCATGGCACCACCACACAGATGACCCTTAAACATATACATTACTAAGTGAAATAGGCTAGTGTGGAAAAGCCAGAAAAGGTATGATTCTAATTACATGACATTCTGGAAAGGCAATCTATAGAGATGGTAAACAGGTCAAGGATGCCAGGAGTTCAAGGTGGCAGGGGCTGGACAGGTTGAACAGACGAAGCACAGGGGATACTATAGGCCAGTAAAGCTATTCCATATAACACTGTAATACTGAAAACACATTTGTCAAAATCAATAGAACTTACAACACAGAGTAAGCTTTCATGTTTGCAAATTAAAAAAAATATTAGGAGGTTAGGGGATCTCAGAATATAATGCAAAATGTGATAAAACTAACTGTATTACAAATATACGAAGCAGCCTCACTGAAGGTGGTGAGGAGGTGGTGGGGAGTTACTGACCTACCAGTATATGCAACACAATTCCAGAAAGTGTACTCTAAGCCCAACTAAGGTGAGGATTCCTCCTCTGTATTCTGACAGCACCATATACTTCCCCTGTATTAATAAGTTGCTTTGATGCTCATACCCCATTTCATGCAATAAATCTGTCCTTAGCCCTACCTCATGTCACCATTTAACTTTCATAATTAAGAAAAATCTTGAAGTATATGTTCATATACATACATGCTTTCACTCACACACACACACCAAACCTGGAAAGAACTTTTTCACTTTTTACCCTTAGCCAAACAGTCACTTAGTCCAGAATGTTTTTGACTTCATGGGGATTTAGAGTGATCCCTTAGCATCCTGTGCCCTTGAACAAGAAGTTATATTTGTGTACATCTCCCTTACTAGTCTGAAAGAAGTGTCATTCATTTTTGTATCCCTATAATTAAAAAAAAAGTTCTGATACATTAGTAGATTGTCAAGAGATACTTAATGAACTAGCTTGAACTGAAATAGGCAGCAATTTTTCTCTGTAAGAAGCCACTTAGATTAAAGGTTCTACTTTTTTTTCTTTTTTTTTTTTTTTCTTCAAAAGGGAATGAATCAACTTGGAAACTAGGGATGAAATTTCAAACAAAGTAGCAGCAAGTGCCCCTGGCAATCTAACTTTATTATTAAAAGGACTTCCCATCTACAGCTAATGTTCTTTTAAAAGCAAGTATTACTAATCTAAAACTAAAAATGAGAGTTTCAATGAGGAATAATTTCAAGGTAATTCACAGAAACAATTTTGATACTCTCCTTTATAAATCTTAACATCTCTAAAGTACAAATTGCAGTAATATGTGAAAATAGTAGGCACTAATTTCTAAGATATTCAGCCTAGTTTGATTATAAAAATGCTTGGATATATATTGCTATTCCTACTACTTTAACATTGGCTCCAAATATTACAGGATGCCCAAATTATTTCTTCTTAGGACATTTTTTTTTCTCATACTATTTATTCTAGAAAAGAAAAAAACTGGCCCTGTTCCAACTGGCTAAGTAAAAGTTTAAGATCCTACTAACTTCAGGCTTATGTAATGTTAATGCATTTCTATTTTATTTTCCAATATACTTTGAATTAAATATTAATTTTAGGAAAAAAGTTACCAATGTAACATAAAATATAGCTTTTAAAGAATAAAAGCATCAACAATGACCAAAGAAAGCTGAATATTGTGCCAAAAGAAAATTTTAATAACAGTGGCATGGTCACAGACGCCTAGTGTTTAAAAATTAATTTTTAGTTTGAAAACATTACTGGCAGCACCAGAAGTGCACAAAATATATGCTCTCATTATCAGAGCTGCTCCTTAGAGCCTGAATGCCAAGTGCTCCAAAGTACAGACAAAGAATTGTTTGAATCCTAGAAGCAATGTGACATATAGCTGAAAGTGTACACAATGGTCTCCAACTATTATTTTTCTAAGTGAAAATATTTATGAAACTAAGAAATAAACTGAGCCTTTACTTATTCTATAAATAAACATGATATATCTTCAGATGTGTTTTTTTTGTTTTTTTTGTTTTTTTTTAGTCTTTGCACTAAATAACTACAATTTTCTAAGGAAAAAGAAAAGAATTACCATTGGAGTTAGCAAAGTGGCCTTAGATTAACTGTCAGTCAAGTCACTTCGGCATCTGTTTGATGTTACCTGAGCACCCAGTGTGAATGAGGGGTCAGACTAGGTGATGTGTATAGAAAGCTCAGTCACTGGCCTCACAGCATCCTTTTTTTAGTGGGGGATCAGGCAAGAATACAATCAAAATTTGACTGGGAGACCAACCAAGCGTGCTGTGGAGCCAGTTCAGATGATCCTAGGAAGGTAGTGCTTCACCAGAGAGCTTTCTACTAGTGTGTGTTTAGGGTATAAGGCATTTAACATTTCACCAAACATAGGAAGCAGCATAGAGAAAGATCTGAGAAGTGTTTCCCTGATAGAAATTTACAGAGGCTTTGAAATTTGGTGAATGTCAGACTCATTTTGTCAGGATTTTCTTTATCTTTGCCTCTGATTGCGCTATTTTTTATTTTTTTTATTAAATCATAAACACATAGATCAAGTACACATTAATGCATATATGGGGTACCACGTGGTGATTTCATATACAATTAGGAAAACTTATAT
>NW_003853146.1:5983-7475 GCF_000181295.1 Otolemur garnettii
ACCCACCACCCTTGGTGTATATGGCTGGCGCTGTAACCACTGTGCTATGGGCACTGAGCCAATACACAGATAAAAATTTATACTATGCTAGTACTGATGTAAGTAATTCCTATCCATATAAATCCAAATTATGTCCATAAATGCAATGGATTATGGCCCTGTAAATATTCTAGAGTTTTGCCAGTTTCGATCTATTTGTAAATTTGTTTCAGTAATCCTAATCTGGCTATAAATTTGAGTTATTTTACAAGCCTGTTTTCATATTTCACTGCTTTCCTCATTATTTAATGAGTCAAATAAAATTTTTGACATGTGCTATTTTTATATCTATATGAAAGAAATAATTTCATACTTTAAAACAATTATCCCTTAGCAGGTGAATAAAGAAACCTTAAATCAGCCTGTCTCTGCATACTGGTGTGACTTATATTTCTAATGAAATAGTCACAGTCAGAACCCACACAGGCTTCTTATGCTGTTACTGCTGGTGCTTTTGGCATTTACCTCTTTAGAAACTGAGAATGATCGACTGAAACCATAACTTCTAGGAGAAACGTTCATCAGCAAGGAGAAAAATGCAGGGGGAAAAGATTACATGGTGAATATTTAGAAATACAGTTTATGATTACTAGCCACATTTACCTATTCTGACCAATGTAATCAAGAAGTGTATATTCTCTGCAGGATATGATGCATCCTTTTATAAAATCTCTACAACACTGAGCCAGGGATTCAGAACTCACAGAGTCATTTAAGGTATCGCCACTTGTTTTCAGAGCAATAACCCTTTTTCAAATAAATTAAAATCTGGCTGTTTAAATTAAATCATTCTGTGTCTTAAAAATACAAGCAATCCTAAATGAAAGAAAATACAGGCTTTACATGCTTCTTGATTTAAATAAAATGTACTAATTTACCAGCTTGTCTGAAATATGCTTCAAAATAGTTCCACGAGAAAGATATGGGCATAAATAGAGATATATGTAATTGGAATTTAGAAGGGAAGTTCCAGAATGCACCAGAAACTGCAGTTTCCAAAGGGGTATGAAAGTTAAAAAGGGTCCAGCCAAGAATGTATTGAGGAGATTTTAAATCCCCCACCAAAAAAATATGAAAGAGGCAGGAGATCACGGAGCAAGAAACGCACACCAAAAGCAGGACTGTGGAGGAAGAGTCACTGGGAACAGCTCTGTGGGAGAGACACACCCCCGAGGAGCAGGTGTTAGTTGTGCTAACTCCTAACTCTCAGTAAAAAGAGAGGCTTGAAGGATACCACTCATGTTGCCAAATCAACATTCTCCTGGAAAGCCCCTCAGCCTGTGTCTGCCACCCACCTGGAAGATTACAGGAAAGATACAAGATTGCTGGCCATCTTTATAGCAAAGCAAAAAAGAGACTTCTAAACTGGTGACTGTTCACACTTCCCAAGTTTCTCCTCAAGTTTTGTGGGAGAAAAAAATATCATCACCATTCCCATGCATGAAATGTGGGA
>NW_003853146.1:9938-10970 GCF_000181295.1 Otolemur garnettii
ACCATGCCATGAGGAACTATATTAAAGGGTCACAGCATTAGGAAGGTTGAGAACCACTGCTCTACATGAAAAATCACAGCTGCATTCCTGCAGACATGTAGTACCCAAGGCTTGTTACTGCGTGTGTACAGTATGTATCATAAAAATATATGATCTCTTTCTAAACCCTACCTCAACTAGAATCTAAGAGTTAATTTTCTAGTCAGGGTTTCTTGGACACCAAAAAGACTTGGCCATGTGGTGGAGGGTTATCTCCCCTTCTGTAGTTAGAAGATATCTTGCAAACCATTTCATTCCATCTCCAAAGAAATTAAACCAAGAAGGTTGAACACTTGTAAGCCTCTGGTATCTTCCGAGTCCAAAAATGTGACATATCACTGTATATTGTGAAACTTGAAAGCAAGATTTCAGTACCAAAAACGTATATTAGAGGTTCAAAAAGCAATATAGGCAGATAGAAAAACAGATAAATAGAAACTGTTCTATTCTTTTTGTTCTTCCAAAAAGTATATACAGCTGCAAACTAATCTTAAGTTGCCATCATTTCATTATATAACTTTATTTTTTCATACTATAAGGAATTCCTCATAAACTTTCATTATAAAAAGTAAATCTAGTGGTATCATTAAGATAATTAGTATTTATGGGGTGAAGAAAGTGAAAAAATACTTTTAACAATGCTTCCATACTTAAGGAAAGTTCAATAGTCTTGGATGAAGACCAGCCTATGTTCTTAAAATTCTATGAGGGGTTAATTTAAATTCTGAAGTAGATATATTTAAAAATCTAGCAACAAATTAACTTGTCTATAACCTCTTTACTAAAGACAATTTAATAACATTTAGATAGCTACTTATTTCCAGGTAATAATTTTTCATTAAATAATGTACTCATCCAAATGTTAAAACATTTATTTCCAGGAATAGATATTGACTGTTTTCAGAGTGCTGTTCACACTTCCCCTCCCACCTCCAACTCTGTATTTTTTACACTTATTTGGCTTATATTCACCTTTGACTTCTTGGCATTTAC
>NW_003853147.1:0-1146 GCF_000181295.1 Otolemur garnettii
GACCCACCATGGAGTCTGGGCTGAGCTGGCTTCTCCTCCTTACTCTATTACAAGGTAATTCATGGAGACCTGGAGATTCAGAGTGTCTGAGTGGATGTGAGAGAGAGAACAGAGGGTGTGTGTGGAGGTTTCTGACCACGTGTCTCTGTGTTTTCAGGTGTCCAGTGTGAGGAGAAGCTGCTGGAGTCTGGGGGAGGTTTGGTTCAGCCTGGGGGAGTCCTTGAGACTCTCCTGCCAAGCCTCTGGATTCCCATTCAGCAGCTATGCAATGAGCTGGATACGCCAGGCTCAAGGCAAGGGACTAGAATGGGTCTCAAGCATTAGTAGTAATGGTGGTAGCACAATCTACCCAGATTCAGTGAAGGGCCGATTCACGACCTCCAGAGACAATGGCAAGAACACTCTGCATCTGCAAATGAACAGTCTGAGGCCTAAGGACACAGCCATGTATTTCTGTGCAAGGGACACAGCTAGGAAAAGGCAGTGGGAGCCCAGACACAAACGGCCCGCGGAGCGTGGCCACTAGGGGGCGCCAGGGACACAGACAGGAGTCACCCAGGGCCCTTTCAAAGATGAAATGCATCATTTCCTCATATCTCACTACCTCCCTAGACTCAACCAGGAAGAAACCAAATTGCTGGACAAATCAAAATCAAAGACTAAAATTGTAACAACTATGAAAAGAGTTCCAGCACCAAAATGTCTTGTAGAGGATGGCTTGAAACCAGCATTCTACCTAAATTTCAAAGAAGAGTGTGTTCCAATATTACAGATCTTCCAAAATATTGTGAAGGATGTAACCCTGCCCAACTATGTCTATGAACCAAATGTAACCCTCATCCCCAAACCAAGATAAGACACAACAACAACAAAAATAAACTACACACGAATCTAGTTACTGAACATTGATGAAAAAACTGCTCAGCAATGTCTTAGCAAACAGAATGCAACTACACACCAAAAGAAAAAATTATCAAGACTAGGTGGGCTTCATGCCTGGGAGGCAAGGCTGGTTCAACATATGCAAATCCAGAAACATAATTCACAGCATGAACAGAAGTAAAACCAAAAACCCTATGATCCTTTCGGTACATGCAAGAAAAGAATTTGACAAATTCCAGCATTCTTCTTCATATGAACACTTAA
>NW_003853147.1:1374-3019 GCF_000181295.1 Otolemur garnettii
CTGGAACCAAACAAGGATGACCACTACTGGCACCAGAGAAGGATGACCACTATCGCCTAACTACTATTCAACACAGTGCTGATGGTCCTAGCCAGTGCAATCAGGCAAGAGGAGATCAAGTGTATCCAGCCATTTGTAAGGATGGACACTTTACATCTTTCATAATATCCTGGATGGAGTTGAAGAGCATTCTTCTTAGTAAAGTATCACAAGAATTGAAAAACAAGTATCCCATTTACTCAATATTCTCATGAAGCCAATAGATGAACAACTACATGCCCACACTAGAGAAAAACATACTTAATTTCAAATTGGGAAGGGAAAGGGAGAAGGAAAAGGGGAGAGGGATTGGTGAGTTTCCCCATAATGGGCACAATGTAGGGTGCACAGCACACCCCCTGGGGAAGGGCTCTACTACAACCTGGACTTTACCTAACAAATGCAAACAATGTAACCTCATCATTTATATTTAATATTAATCTGAAATAAAAGACAAATGTGTGTGCCTGTAAAGATTCTGAAATTTTAAAAAGGCTTCCCAAAGAATCTAGGGAACAACCAGAATGTAATGAGCTCAGCACACCCACTGGTCCCAAGTTCAGCCAAGATCCCCCTGGGCACTGCTGACACTGTTGAGCTCCTGTCCCTAAATCTAAGGTTGCTCCTCACACATTTCTTCTTCCCATGCCCTGAGCCCACCCCCTGTTCTTAGCGTGTGCTCTTGGCTGCTTCATGAGGGGGTCGAGGAAACACATCCCTGGAATTTCCCTGTCTCTTCCTCATGAAGCCCAGCACGGTCCTTTATCAATACTCCTCCTCTGGGCAGGAGGGTGATGCCTCTTGGCGTGTTCACTACAGGAGACATTCAAAGTCATCGCACTGAAGTGTCCACTCCTTCCATTTTTATTTCTATGACAAATTGTTTTAGTTTCTGTAGGTGCTCCCAGTACCATTATGCTGAGATCTGTTCTCCAGTCTCAGTTGTCCTTAACATTATTAACATTCCAATTATCGTAAGCAATATTTCTTTCTATCAAACGCAATTCTCTCTTTCCTGAAGTTAAAGACAAACTAGTACTCTACTCCAACACCCATATACATATGCCCAGCAATTATATTCCTTCTCTGAATTTATGGCATTGTCCCTCCAGGTTTATTTGGCCATAGGGGACAAGGACAAGCCCTTGTGTGTCTGCCTGAACCTCGGCCGAGAGCCAGTCTGGATAGTGATGGCTCAACTCATTCTGCATGTGGGGTCTGTGACTTCCCCTCTATTGTCACACAGCACCTTAGCCCATGTGTCCAGGTTGTAAAGAGAAGGCCCATTCCTGAAAATAACAGTAACATCAAAGTAATGAAGAGAGAACCTGCACAGTCACAGACGATATTTGCAGGGTGTTCATACAACAAAAGATGAGTATCCAGAATACACAAGCTACTCTTTACTGTTGCATATTTGTGGAGAGTAAAGTGTGGACATATATATGCCTAATCTAGGCTGAAAATCTACTGAATTTGTGGGGAATCTCACAGATTGAAGAAACGTGGATTCAATGTTCTCACCAAAATACGTGCGTTTGGAAATTTCAGTGTGTTTTCCTGAACACCAGCAACTCAACTTCTCAGTTCCCTTTGAAACACATTG
>NW_003853147.1:3039-4030 GCF_000181295.1 Otolemur garnettii
AATTATATTCCTTCTCTGAATTTATGGCATTGTCCCTCCAGGTTTATTTGGCCATAGGGGAGAAGGACAAGCCCTTCTGTGTCTGTCTGAACCACGTACCCTAAGACAGTCTGGATAGTGATGTCTCAACTCATTCTGGATGTGCGGTCTGTGTCTTCCCCCTCCATTGTCACACAGCACCTTAGCCCATCTGTCCAGGTTGTAAAGAGAAGGCCCATTCCTGAAAATAACAGTAACATCAAAGTAATGAAGAGAGAACCTGCACAGTCACAGATGATATTTGCAGGGTGTTCATACAACAGAAGATGAGTATCCAGAATACACAAGCTACTCTTTACTGTTGCATATTTAGGAAGAATAAAGTGTGGACATATATCTGCCTAATCTAGGCTGAAAATCTGCTGAATTTGTGGGGAATCTCACAGATTGATGAAACGTGGATTCAATGTTCTCACCAAAATATGTGCGTTTGGAAATTTCAGTGTGTTTTCCTGAACACCAGTAATGAAAATTCTCAGTTCCCTTTGAAACACATCAATGTTACAATTCTATATAATCATTCCTGTTTTCCTCACTCCTTTTGGTCTTTGCAATTTGGTTTGCATAACTTCCATGACATTTTTGAAGCTCCTTTTTCCCCCTTTAGGCTGAGCCACCCTACTGCTGAGTGTGCACAAGGCTCCTTCTATGCAGAGCACTGTGCTTCTGACTGTCATGAAACTCCATCTGATATTAATGTTTCCATCTGTCAGCAGAGTCACTTGGATCCTGTGGTTTTCCCATGTTGTCATGTATAGATTTAACTAAATATGCTCGTTAGATAGCTCTAATGCTCTGTCATGTTCAGATCATTTGTCTACTATGGCTTCAGTCTTTCACTCTGATGTATCTTATATTCATGTTGATAACCAGACAGGTTGTGTTGGACAGTTGATGTTGCCTTGTTAGTTTATTGGATGCATTTCTGACTATAGTTTCCCATATTTTATTG
>NW_003853147.1:4537-5194 GCF_000181295.1 Otolemur garnettii
CTGTTTCCCTCCCAGTTCCTATGGAGTCCTGTGCCCCAAGATGTCAGTTTTCATGGTTTTTGCTGAAGATCAGTTCTTTAATTCTATAATGCTGAGGGGATGAAGAATCTAGATGTATTTCAGAAGTTGTCCTATCCCTCTACCTGAGACGGAACTTTTGTGACCCTCCCTGCTCTACAAGACAGAAACAAGAGAACAGGAATGACCATGAGCACGTGGCCCCTGAGAATTTACCACCATAAAGCCTTCACCACACTCAGCTTCCAGCAGTGAACTACACATTCATAGCTTCATCCTCTCAAAGCCTAAACTAAGTGTGGCAGCCTCTTCCCGAGATCAGCTAATTCCCTGCCTTTGTGTATTCCTGCAAGAGCTTGCCTCTCCCCAGATGTCAGGTTTGTTATTACCCTTATAAATTCAATTAGCTGAAGTATGAAAGAATGTTTGCCAAATTGCAGCTTCTTCAGTTTTTCTGTTTTTGAGGATACTGGTCTAAGAATAAAATAAAATGATCTTTTTCATTTGTGTCTATATCCAGCTGAAAGGCAGATCCATTTCTAAGGTGTAGAAAACTGAAACAATGTATTTTGATCAGCAACATAATAAAAGTATTACAGTAAATCTGTTCATGGCAATAGTACAAATCACTATAATGAG
>NW_003853147.1:5642-6404 GCF_000181295.1 Otolemur garnettii
ATGATATGTTAAATGTGTGATATTCCTGAAAATTCAACTCCATCAACCTGAGTCCTGTCCATGAGTTGGGTGAAAGTCAACAGGTGGCAAAATCACACAAATTCTCAGTACACAACTATTGGGACCAAACTAAGCAAGTCCAGTTCAGTGCTGGATTCAGGGGTGTCCAGTGCTAAGAATATCAGGTCAGATCCAGAACTCAGAGCCTCCTGCTCCAGGGTGACCCTCAAATTTGTAACATGGAAGACTTGGGGACACCAGCCACACATGATCCATGTCCATGTGCAAACATGAAACAAGATGATATATGCTCAGGATTCATCACATCATAGTCTCAGGTAAGGAATTCCTATTATATCAAATGTCTCCCTTGTCACATTCCTGCCCCAGCACAGTCACACCGGCTCTGGCCCTGCCCTCACTCAGTGTCCCACCCAGACCTCCTATATAGCAGGAGCACATGCAAATAAGGCCTCCCTCTGCCCATGAAAACCAGCCCAGCCCTGACCCTGCAGCTCTGGGAGAGGAGCCCCAGCCCCAGGCCTCCTAGGACTTCCCACTCAGCCAGGACTGAACACAGACCACCCACCATGGAATCTGGGCTGAGCTGGCTTCTCCTTGTTGCTCTGTTACAAGGTGATTCATGGAGAACTGGAGACTCGGAGTGTGTGAGAGGATGTGAGAGAGAGAATAGAGGGTGTGTGTGGAGGTTTCTGACCAGGTATCTCTCTGTGTTCACAGGTGTCCAGTGTGAGGAGAAGC
>NW_003853147.1:6833-9345 GCF_000181295.1 Otolemur garnettii
ATCATTTGTCATCATCACAACTGTTAGTGATTTCTGGTAAGGCCTTGGCTTCTTACATCTGAAAGGGAAGAATTTGGAACCTAATTTCAATAAAATTTTAATACTTTTTTCCAGTTATCTGCTAGATACAGACTCTCATTAAAATCCTTGCAACAAGAAGCAATCCTCCCTCCATCCACACTATATTGTCCTGAGAAGGTTTTGTGTTTCCTACACTGTGTTTGTCATTCAGGAGGAAACATGTCTCTGAGATGACTCTGTGTGTCTGGGGAGTTTGATTTATCTCTTGCCACTTATCTGAGTGGTGCAGGGAAAAACCCTCATTTCAGTGTGTCTTTCCCCCACTTGGCTCCTGGCCATCATCCTCAGGTGGTTTCTCTTCCTCATTCTCCTGCTGAAGCTCCTGGTCTCTTTTGTGGCCCACTCAGAAGGGCACCAGGTCTCTTGATGTCCCCCGTCCATGTCTGGTGAATCACCTCCTTAGTCCTTATTCCTACTGATGCCAGGCCCATTCTTGCTACTGACCAAGTTCCGCAAACACCCTGGACCCACTGGCTGTACCCCCACCATGGCTCTTGTCTCAGCAGTGGAGAACCAATTCCCACCCGAGTGCTGGCTTCTCCTGGCCTGGCAGAGTGAGTGTAGTCTGCACACTGTTGCTGGTCAGGAGGGAGCTCAGGTCTGTGCCCTTGTGCCCTGGAGCCAGACTTGGGGCTATCCTTTCATTGGGGTGCAGGGGTCCTACAGGAGGAAGGGGTGCACCATGGGGCCTGCCTCAGAGCCTCCTGGAGGCTGAGGTATGAGATACTGACACCCCCCTAGTGTTTATGGGGGATGGTGCTTTCATCCATGGAAAATAAACCAGCAGAGAGCTTAGCAAGCAATGCCAGTGTATTTTCTTTTCTTTTCTTTTTTTTCCCAGTGTATTGTCTAATCCAGTTTTGGCAAAAATGGTATTGAGAGTCAGTAGTACCTAAATATGTAAATATGTATGTAAATATATTCACTGATTGAGATTGAAATATACAGACATACACACTGAAGAACATAATTTTGGACCATCATCTCACACTATTAATAAACTATTAGTTAAATTAGTAACATAATAAAATGGAAGATATGTGTGTTCTGTGGAGAAATTAACATTAGTTATTTCACATGCACATGGGAGTATCAGTGCCGTATGTGTGTGTGTGTGTGTCTCTGTGTGTGCACGTGATTAGAGATTTTCAGAAATTCTTGAATCTGTGATTGACACATCTGTCATAGTGTAGAACACTAGTGATCATTGTGACTTTGTTATTAATTTTTATTACCTGGCCAGTTAAACCTGTTCTCACTCTCCAGGTTGATGTTCTGTTCCTTCTCTTTGCATTTTATGTTTGTAATTATTTAGAACTATTTGCAAGGTCATGGCTTCCTTTGTAAGTGAAAGCACAGTGTTTATGACCTTGTGAAAGGCTTGATTATTTCTTACTCCAGTATTTTTTTATTACTTTAAGCATTTCTATTTGAATATTCCTTAATATCCTCACATCCCTGCTAAGATGACCTATCTGGTCCTGCATTCTGACTACATTTGCTTTTATATACGTGTATTTTATGATACTATTTACAGTAACTTTACAATTCCTATTTAATCACACAGTTGTACTAGCTATGTAATTCAGGAAATCCTTTTCATTGTGCCTTTTTACATGAGTCTTGACTGACGCACATAGCTACACATTACAAGTGTCATTGCTGGGTACTAATCTGTAGCATTGTGAACCCCAATTGATTCAGCCGCTTTTGGATGGGTGTTTAGGATTTGTTGTGTTTAAGGTTACATTCTGTTTTATACTGTCTGGATCAGAAGTACCACATGGTTCAGAGGTAAGCTTGGACCCTGAGTCTTACTGAGCATGTGACCTCCCATGAGGCTCTCTGAGAGCCCATGGAGGTTGTGGAACACAGTGCAGACTGAAGCTGATGACATGAAAACTAAGCTTAAGTCTGTTCTGGATCACCTCGAAGGCTATTGAACCTGTTCCCAGGCTAGAGGTTCTGCTACATCCATGTGACGTTGTCAGCTAAGCTCTAATTGGTACATTGGTAGGACATTCCCTCTGCCCCTGGTCTAAGCAACCACTGGAGACAAGGTTAAGGTGAGATGGGGTGTGGGGGCCCTACCCTTGTCCTCTCTCCCCAGGAGAACTGGGGGTCTGGCTATCTCCCTTCCATAGACACAGGAATGCCAGCTCTCTACTCACCTGTAGCATCCCCCACACCATGGAATGAGAGTCCTGTGTGGACTTCCACTTGTGGAACGGTGAGGTCACTCCTCTCCCACCCTGAGGGACCCGGGTGGGAGAGGAAAGCACCTCACCCTTCCACAGGGCTCTGGGCCCCCTGGATTTGGTCTGCGTTGGTGACCTCTCTTTTTCATCCTCCTCTCTCAGCTTGACAGCTCCTCTCAGAAGGATCCTCACATTTCCCTGCTGTCTCTTCCAGTGGTCCACAATTGTTCTCC
>NW_003853147.1:9365-12571 GCF_000181295.1 Otolemur garnettii
TTAGAGATTTTCAGAAATTCTTGAATCTGTGATTGACACATCTGTCATAGTGTAGAACACTAGTGATCATTGTGACTTTGTTATTAATTTTTATTACCTGGCCAGTTAAACCTGTTCTCACTCTCCAGGTTGATGTTCTGTTCCTTCTCTTTGCATTTTATGTTTGTAATTATTTAGAACTATTTGCAAGGTCATGGCTTCCTTTGTAAGTGAAAGCACAGTGTTTATGACCTTGTGAAAGGCTTGATTATTTCTTACTCCAGTATTTTTTTATTACTTTAAGCATTTCTATTTGAATATTCCTTAATATCCTCACATCCCTGCTAAGATGACCTATCTGGTCCTGCATTCTGACTACATTTGCTTTTATATACGTGTATTTTATGATACTATTTACAGTAACTTTACAATTCCTATTTAATCACACAGTTGTACTAGCTATGTAATTCAGGAAATCCTTTTCATTGTGCCTTTTTACATGAGTCTTGACTGACGCACATAGCTACACATTACAAGTGTCATTGCTGGGTACTAATCTGTAGCATTGTGAACCCCAATTGATTCAGCCGCTTTTGGATGGGTGTTTAGGATTTGTTGTGTTTAAGGTTACATTCTGTTTTATACTGTCTGGATCAGAAGTACCACATGGTTCAGAGGTAAGCTTGGACCCTGAGTCTTACTGAGCATGTGACCTCCCATGAGGCTCTCTGAGAGCCCATGGAGGTTGTGGAACACAGTGCAGACTGAAGCTGATGACATGAAAACTAAGCTTAAGTCTGTTCTGGATCACCTCGAAGGCTATTGAACCTGTTCCCAGGCTAGAGGTTCTGCTACATCCATGTGACGTTGTCAGCTAAGCTCTAATTGGTACATTGGTAGGACATTCCCTCTGCCCCTGGTCTAAGCAACCACTGGAGACAAGGTTAAGGTGAGATGGGGTGTGGGGGCCCTACCCTTGTCCTCTCTCCCCAGGAGAACTGGGGGTCTGGCTATCTCCCTTCCATAGACACAGGAATGCCAGCTCTCTACTCACCTGTAGCATCCCCCACACCATGGAATGAGAGTCCTGTGTGGACTTCCACTTGTGGAACGGTGAGGTCACTCCTCTCCCACCCTGAGGGACCCGGGTGGGAGAGGAAAGCACCTCACCCTTCCACAGGGCTCTGGGCCCCCTGGATTTGGTCTGCGTTGGTGACCTCTCTTTTTCATCCTCCTCTCTCAGCTTGACAGCTCCTCTCAGAAGGATCCTCACATTTCCCTGCTGTCTCTTCCAGTGGTCCACAATTGTTCTCCACTCTCCTCGGTCCAACCCCCTACTCTTCAGTACAGGATTTGATGAACAGTGTCTCTACTCAGCCATCTTGGTGGTCTCTCAATGTAAATTGTTAAATTTGTAATGATATAATTTGTTTTCCTTCTAAGCCAGATATGTCAGGTTTGATAGTCCCTTGGCTTATTATTTTAGGTACATTTCCTCCTGTATGTGACACATCCTGTCCTTTCTAGGCATTTACTGTGGAAGTTGTTGTGAAGCTGCTCAGTCTGCATGTCCCGTGTTTGATGCAGTGGCTGCTTATGTTGAAGATTCTCTCTGGCATGAGCACAGACATTAGACACTTTCGAGAGTCTCTATTGGTGTTTCCCACCAGGCTTTGTATTTACCTTACGTTTTCTTGGAGACTGTGTATGTTTTCTCTCCCAGGCACATTCTATTTTTAAATTTCCCTGCCAGTTGTAGACACAGTAAAAGGGCATTCCCTGTGAGGGAAGTCTTTGACCTTCACACTGAGGCAAGTTTCTAGGCTTGGATAATGACAGTTAGTCTGCAATGAGCTCTCCCATGTCCCTGTGCCTCCTCTAGAGGTGATGCTGGTCTGCCTGTGCTTCTCTCTTCTGCTATTGAAAAGTATCTTTTTGATTTTCCACAAATCATCTCTGCCATGGCCCAGGTATGTCTACTTCAATCTTCTCGGCTGATAAATTTCCCTGTGGCTTGAAGCTTGTGATCTGCATGATGGAGAGCAACTATAGTTCTGAATGTAACCCTAGTCAGGAACACTGCCCCACCAGTTTGGTGGCATTGCTCAAGTGTCCCTAAGATTTCAGGCTTGTTGTTTCTCAGACAACATCCTTGCTCTGAAGATTAATTCCATAGTTCTGTGTTTGTGACTGGGAAGGTGGGCCTGGATGCATTTCAGAAATATGAATGAATTTTCCCTCATGCTAACATCTGTGAGGAAGCATTTTGTCATATGTCCCCAACACTGCAGCAAAAGGCTTTAAGGGAAATAAAATTGCAGCACCACAACTCAGAGACCACAAGGAAGTTCAAAGGATCCAAACCTGGTTATACTCAGGTTTACAGAATCCAGTATCTGCTTTTATGAACAGTATAAACAGCCCAATCCAATCCTGTCCTATGTGCCTCCTGCTGGCCGCTTCCTAAGATGGACCAATATTCTGGGCCTGCTTCTCCCTGGAAGCTCTGGTTTCCCCCCATTTCCACCTTTTCACTCCACACACCACTTCCATGTCTGAGGCATTAAACACATGGTGCTGAAGTGCATCTTGTCCCTGTGGGCTGTTGTTGGTGATGGTGATTATGGTGGAGATGTTCTTATTCTTGTTACTATGGAAGGAAAAATGTTCTTTTCTCTATTATCTCATCTTCCACTTGAATAGAAGCTTTATCTATGAAACCAGCATATTGGGAGTAATATGAATATCAGTCAGTACCGTGATAAACATGCAAATTGCTTTGTTTACGAACTGGAATGTCACTCGTTGTTACTAACTCTACTAGCTTGCTTGGTAAACACTGCACCATGGCTGAGTTCACACGGATTTATGCTCAATTAAGTAAACCAAAGAAATAAAAGTATATATTCCACTGGGGTCCTGCCCCCAGGGCAGGGTCCATTAAGACCTGTGGTTCTGGCAGTGACAGACTAAAAAAATATAGTTAAAAATGACAAGTAATTGGGTTATAGGGGAAGTAGGAGGGGGGCTAGAGTGAGGGTGATTGGTGGGATCACACCTATAGCTTATCCTATAAGGGTACATGTGAATCTTTCTAAATGTAGAATATAAATGTCTTAACAAAATAACCCAAAAAATGACATGAAGGCTATGTTAATCAGATGGATGAATGTATTTCAAACTGTATATAGAAACAACACACTGTACCCCATGATAGTATTAATGTA
>NW_003853148.1:0-1739 GCF_000181295.1 Otolemur garnettii
ATTACGTCTGCCCCATTTTTCCTTGGGGGAGTTGAGCTATTCTGGTTATTCGAGTTGCCAGAGTTTTTCTGCTGATTCCGCCCCATTCTGAGTTTACCTTGTTTGGAGGCCTTATCAGAACTGTTCAGTTGGTGGCCTCTTCTAGTTGCCCAGCGAGATAAAGGCAGAGCGTGTCTGTTGTCTACTCCCAGTTTTCGGGTGCTGGGTCAACTGGGGTGCAGTGGAATGGTAGCAGCTGCTAGGGAGTGAGCGTGGCCAGATTAGACCTCGTTCAGCCTACTGGGGAAACCAGTGGACAGGAGACTACCAGTAGCTGGATCAGTCCTAGTTCAGCACCCTGGAGCAGTCAGGGGGTGGGGGAATGGCAGCGGTAGTGTAGGGTATGCAATCAATCAGATCAGTCTTATTTCGGCCCCACCAGATTAGCTCGGGGGAGTGGAAGACTCCTTCACCGTGGCCTGTTGGACGTGTGCGGCACTAGCAAGCCGATCTATTCCCTCCCAGCCTGGGAGTCAAAGTGGGGAGCTCCACCTCCGTCTGTGGGACACACGTGGATCTAATAGACAATTCTTGGCCCTCCCAGAGCACTAGACTCCTTCACCGCCTCCTGCAGGGTGTGCGTGGCTCTAGCAAGCAATTCTGGGCCCACCCAGCACAGGTGCCTGGGGCAAGGAACTCCTCCGCTGGCCCCCGTGGGATGTGTGTGTCTCCAGAAGGCTGTTTGGGGTCTGCCTGGAACGGAGAACTCTTCTGCCACTGCCCATAGGACACCCATGGCACTAGCAAGCAGTTCTGTGCCCACCCAGAGCCCTGGACCGGAGATCTCCTCGGCTGCCTGTGGGGTGCACGGCTCTAGCAAGCAGTTTTGGGTCCTCCCAGAGTGGAGGACTCCTCTGGCACTGCCCATGGGGTGTGCGAGGCTCTAGCAAGTAGTTCTGTGCCTGCCCAGAGCAGGGGAAATCCTCTGTGGCCACCCACGGCCCACAGGAGGTGTGCTAGCAAGCAGTTCTATGCCCACCCAGAGCCTTGGAGCAGGGATCTATTCTGCCGCCCGTGGGGTGTGCGGCTCTAGCAAGCAGTTCTGGGCCCTCCCAGGGTGGGGGACTGGTCCCCTGCCACCTGTGGGGGTGTCCCAGGCTCTAGCAAGTGATTCTGTGCCTGCCCAGAGCAGTGGGAAGTCCTCTGCTGCCTCCTGCCACCAGCAGGAGGTGTGCGGCTTTAGCAAGCAGTTATGCGCCTGCCCAGAGCAGTGGAGCAGGGATCTACTCTGCCGCCCGTGGAGCACACAGCTCTAGCAAGCAGTTCTGGGCCCTCCCAGAGTGGGGGACTCGTCTGC
This sequence comes from Otolemur garnettii, assembly GCF_000181295.1. Lineage (NCBI taxonomy): Eukaryota > Metazoa > Chordata > Mammalia > Primates > Galagidae > Otolemur > Otolemur garnettii. The sequence continues at coordinate 1,337 of NW_003853148.1, forward strand.
AGCCACCTGCGGGGGTGCGCTAGGCTCTAGCAAGTACTTCTGTGGCTGCCCAGAGCAGGGGAACTCCACTCCGGCCACCCGCTGCCCGCAGGAATCTTGCAGCTCTAGCAACCAATTCTGGACCTGCCCAGAGCCCTGGGGTAGGGTTCTTCTCTGCCGCTCGTGGGGTGTACGGCTTTAGCAAGCAGTTCTAGGCCCTCCCGGAGTCGGAGACTCGTCCGCCACCATCGGCAGGGGTGCGCTAAGCTCTAGCAAGTACTTCTCTGGCTGCCTGGAGCAGGGGAACTCCACTCCGGCTACCCGCCGCCTGCGGTAAGCTTGCAGCTCTAGCAACCAGTTCTGGACCTGCCCAGAGCCCTGGGGCAGGGTGCTTCTCTACCACCAGTGGGGTGCGTGGCTCTAG
>NW_003853148.1:3568-10903 GCF_000181295.1 Otolemur garnettii
TTCTTCTCTTTCTGTTCTCTTGAGGAAGGCTTGTAATGCTATAAATTTCCCTCTTAGGACTGCCTTTGCAGTATCCCAGAGGTTCTGGTAACTCATATCTTCATTATCATTTTGTTCTAAAAATTTGGTAATTTCCTTCTTGATCTCGTCTCTAACATATCTATCATTCAGCATAGGGTTATTTAGCGTCCATGTTTTTGTACAAGTCCGCAGATTCTTGTTATTAATGAATTCAACTTTTATTCTTTGATGGTCCGAGAAGATGCATGAAATAATTTCTATTGTTTTAAATTTACTGAGGTTAGACTTATGGCCTATGATGTGATCGATTTTGGAGTGTGTTCCATGGACTGATGAGAAAAATGTGTATTCAGTTTTGTTAGGATGAAAAGTTCTGTAGATGTCTATTAGGTCCAAAAGTTGAATAGTTAAATGTTAATGTAAAATTTCTTTGCTAAGCCTCTCATTGGAGGATCTGACCAACACTACCAAAGAAGTGTTAAAATCTCCGACTATCATGGAGCTGGGAGAGATGAAGTTGCTCATGCTGTTAGAGTATCTCTTATAAATTGAGGTGCATTCTGGTTTGGTGCCTAGATATTGATCATTGAGATCGCATCATATTGAGTATTACCCTTAACAAATATAAAATGTCCATCCTCATCCTTGCTTACTTTTGTTGGTTCAAACTCTATTGTATCTGCATATAAAATTGCAACACTTGCTTTTTTCTGCTTTCCATTTTCCTGGAATATAGATAACCATTCCTTCACCCTGAGTCTATATTTATCTTTTAAAGTAAGATGTGATTCTTGAATACAACAGATGTCCGTTCTGAGTTTCTGTATCCAGTCAGCCAATCTGTGCCTCTTTAGGGGACAATTTAAGCCATTCACATTGATTGAAATTATTGATAAGCCTGGTAAAGTTTTGGGTATCAAGTTGCTTGAAAGTCCAGTGGACATTTTTAATCCTTTTGCCACTGTGGAAGTTGGAATTTGATTAAAAGTTTCTGAATGAGTTTACTTTTGTGGTGGAGGATTGCACTGGTCATTATGCAGGATAAGTTTGAGAATTTCCTGGAGAGCTGGTTTAGTTATGGGAAATTTCTTCAACATGTGAATGTCATTAAAGTATTTAATTTCTCCATCATAGATGAAACTCAGTTTAGCTGGATACAGGATCCTGCAGTCATTCTAATACTCTTCCTTTCTAGGTTATGGTTTTCTTATGTCTAACTTCTTTCAGAACTTTCTCTTTCATATTAACTTTAGGGAGTTTAATTATGATGTGTTTGGGGGATATCTTGTTCAGGTTGAGTCATCCTGGGGTTCTGAAACTGTCTGTTATCTGAATTTCAGAATCTCTTATCATGTCTGGAAAGTTGCCTTTTATAATTTCATGAAGAAGTGCCTCTGTGTTTTGTGAAGCAATTTCATTGCCTTAAGGGAATTCTACAAGGTGAATATTAGTTTTCTTCGAATTATCCCAGAGCTCTCTAAGAGAATGATCAGTTTTTGCTCTCCATTTCTCTTCATTTTTGAACACTTGGGCACGTTCAAATCTTTTGTCTTCAATGTCAGAAATCCTTTCTTCTACCTGCCCCACTCTGTTAGCAAGAGATTCTACCAAATTTTTCAGATCTTTGAGGGTTGCAAACTTTTGCCTCAAAGTGTCAAAGTCTTTGGTCATTTTACCTTTGAAATCATTGAGTTCTTGAGACATCTTTTGAATAATTTCTTGAAATTCTAATTCTCTTTTCCTCCATTCTGCTGATCTTGTTTACTGTCCAGACTCTGAACTTGATTTCTGACATCTCAGCCATTTGCTTATGAATGGGATCTTGTGGTGTATCTATCATATCGTTCCCTGGGGGAGTTGATCTACTCTGATTATTCGTGTTGCCAGAGTTTTTCTGCAGTTTCTGCCCCATGTTTATTTTTCACTGTTTGCTAGACGAGTAGATAAGGTGAGATTGGATTGGGAGTTTTTAGGGTTGTGGTTAACCAGCCCTTTGTCAAGGATCTGGGACTGATATCTTATATCTGCAGATTTTTCCCTACAGTTTTACAAAATATGTGTATAATATAGTCTGAGGCTGAGGAAACCTGCTTGATGTGATGGGGTTAGGTGGCTCTGTCTTGTGTTCAACTGGTTCTTGTCTGATCCTAGTGGATCAGTGACTTTGGTAGAGTCTTAGCTGTGGAGAGATACAAGCAATTAAGACAGCCCATCCCCTGTGGATATATATCTATTAGAGGAGGTAAATCAACCCTTCCCATTTCTACACAGCTGAGGTATCAACTCAGGGGTGCCTTGGGAAATTGGCCCAGGTTAAGAGTTCCAAACCAATAGACCCAGTCTGTATGAACTCTCAAGTGGGAGAGTTCAAAAGGTCTCCAGTAACTAGAAGGCGGAAGTCTACTAGCTGTTCAAATTTGGATCTCTCTGATGCTCTGTGCAGTCCAAAAGGCTTGCCCTGTAGTAGGGTTGGACCAGGAGTCTGAGTCTCTTTCTCCACTTTGCTCCTCTTTCATGCCCAGTCACTGGGGGCCCAGCAAGGCTGAAGTTCTGCTCTCTCCAGTGAGCTGGTATCCTGGGAGTTTGCGCCCGTCAGAATCAACAGAAGGTCAATGTCCCCGCAACCCAGCCACTACCCTCTGCTGCCAGCCAGTTGGAGGAGCTAAGGCCTGCCCGCCTCAAGTATTCAGTGGGCAGTGGCTAGTGTTCCACTTGGTCTCAGTCTAATCCTGAAGGTAGCAGAACAGTGAATACTTTTCTCCCACAGCCACTGAGCCTTTGCCCACTCCACTCTGCAGCACTGGTATCCCTATAAAGTGAGTTCTGGTTTCCTCTGGGAGACTGTCGAGTTGGGGAGGTGTCTTTTCAAAATTAGACCCAGGTGGGCTTGCTCTATTGTGGCTGTGTCTTCTTGGGAAGTGACCCTGTGTAGTTCTGACTGTAGGAGCAACTCTGAGATCCCAGGTACAGGGATCCAGTAACAGGGCTGAGGAGGCTGCAGCAATTCTGGTAATCCCTGGTGCCCTGGTGTCTTTAGCAAGGAGAGCACTCTGCTCAGGAGACTGGTCAGGTGGGGGCAGGGGCATGGGCATGACACAGAGGAGAGCCCTGAGCTCAGGAGTCTGGTTGGACGCAACACAGAGGCTGGGAGGGTGTGGGAAGGCAGGGAGTGATGACCGGAGAGCACCAGTGGTTGTGGTAGTCTCAGGCTGGCCAACTGTGTGGGATAGGTGGGGTTGAACACGCGGAGCACAACCCGGGTATTTCTGGCTCTGGCAGTCACAGGAGGGCTGGCCAGTCCGGGGAGTGCAGCCCAAGGTGCCCCAGCTCTGGTGGTCATTGGCAGCCAGCCAGGCACTGGGAGCTCAGCCCAGAGAGCACCGGCTCTGGCAGTCACAAGTGGGCAGGCCGGTCTCGGGAAGTGGAACCCAGGGCACGCAGGCTCTGGTGGTCCCAGGCGGGCCGGTCTCAGAGAGTGCAACCCAGTGTGTGCCATCTCTGATGGTCACTGGCCAGCCAGATAGGGAGCTCACCCAGGGGTGCACCAGCTCTGGTGGTCACAGGCAGGCCAGCTGGTCACGGGGGCCAGGTGAGATGGGGGGCCATGTGTGGGGAGCACAGCCCAGGGAGTGCTGGCTCTGGCAGTCACAGGTGGGCCGGCAGCTGGGCACTTGGTCCAGCAGGGGTGGCGGACTATGCTCTTGAGCCTCCTCTCACCGTCTATGAAGGCAAGGGGGCACTGGGAGTGCAGAATGGCAGTGAGAAGGTTCATTCAAATTTTCTGTCTGGGAGAGAATGTTCAGAGTCTCTCAGGATTCCTCTAGAGAAATAAACCCCACTTCCTATAGCTCTCACATGTGGGGTGAGAAAATAGGTCCCTAGTTCATGGCTCACTTGTAGAAAACCTGTAGAAATTGGCTTTCTTGGAGTTGCAGCCTGCTTCAGCAGGGGTGACCTGCAGATATCACTTTTCTATCTTAGCTTGGCTTCCAGTCTTCAGCTTAATTGGGCATTTTCTCAATGTTATTACTTTTTAAAAGTGAGCTGTTTTATTCTGTTTGCTTAGACTATATTGAATATTTTTGAATCCATATTCTTTAATGATATTGACCCATAATTTTTCTTTTTTAGTTGAGTCCTTTCCTGGTTTTGGAATCAGGGTGATACTTGCTTCATAGAACATGTTGGGGAAGATTCCTTCCTTCTCTATGTTTTGGAACAAGTTATGCAATATATTTTCTTTTTGAATGTTTTGTAGAATTCTGGTGTGAAATCATCTGTTCAGGGATTTTCTTTTTTGTAACATTTTATATGTTGATGAAATTTCAGAGCTTAATATAGGTCTATTCGAAATTTCTAATTATTACTTGTTGAGTGTATAAAATTGAAGTGATTCCAGGAATTTCTCCATTTTCTCTACATTTTCATTTCTTGGCATAGAGTTTTTTGTTGTAATCATTGAGATTCCATTAGTATCCATTGTTATTTCCCCTTTCTCATTTCTGATTGAAGTTATTAGAGATCTTATTTTTTGTTTCTGTTTAATCTGGCCAAGGGCTTATCAATTTTATTAATCTTTTCAAATAACCAATTTTTTTTCATTGTCTTCCAAAATTCTTGTGTTTTCAATTTCATTTAATTTTGCTCTAATTTTAGATGTTTCTTTTCTTCTACTTGGTTTGGGATTAGGTTGTTTTTGCTTTTCTAGTTGCTTAAGATTACCCATTAATTTGCTGGCTTGTTCTCTTTTTATTTTCTTGATGAAAGCATCTAATGCTATGAAATTGCCTCCTATGACTGCCTATGCAGTATTCCACAGGTTTTGATATTTTGTGGCTTCGTTAACATTTTATTCAAAAAAATCTAATGATTTCCTCCTTAATCTCATCTTTGACCCAGTTGTCATTCAGCATAAGGGTAGTTATTTTCACTTTACTTTATTTGAGTATGTATATTTCTGATGCTATTGAGTTCAACATGTTTTCCATGATTGTCTGAGAAGATACAAGGAATAATTTCTATTCTTTCAAATTTGTTGTTTATCAATTTTGGAGGATGACCCATGGGCTAATGAAAATAATCTTAATTCAGTTTTGTTAAGATAAAATGTTCTGTATACGTCTGTTAAGTCCATTTGTTCTAGGATCATGTTGAAGTCCATTATTTATTTGTTTAGTTTCTGTATGAAGAATCTGTCTAGTACCATCAGAGGGGTGTTAAAATCTCCATTATTATAGTGAAGGAAGATATAATATTGTTCAGATTATTTAGTGTTAATTTTATGATTTGAGGAGCATTTAAGTCAGTTGCATAAGAGTTCATTATTCAAATCACTTCATGTTGTGTACTTCCCTTGATAAGCATGTAGTGTCCATCCTTGTCTTTCCTTATTTTGTTGGTTTGAATCCAATTGTATCTGCAAATAAGATTGAACTCTACTTTTTAAAATTTCCATTTGCCTAGATTATTCTTTTCCATCCCTTCACCATGAGTCTTATTTTTTCCTTTGAGGTTAGTTATGTTTCTTGGAGACAACAGATGATAGGCATGAGTTTTGTATCAAATCAGCCATCCTATGTCTCTTTAGAGGGCAATTCAAGTCATTCACATTTATTAAGATAATCAATAGATATGGTGCAGTTTGGTGATCTCATTCTTCAGAGGTCCAGAGTTTATTTTTATCCCTTTCACCATTGTGGAAACTAGGTTTTGTTCTTTAATTTCTGTGTATGTTTACATTGGTGATTGACCATCATGCTGGTCATGATGAAGAATGTTTCTGGGTACTTCCTGTAGAACTGGTCTAATTATCTCAAATTCCCTCAAAATTTGCATGTCAGTAAATATTTGATTTCTCCATGACAAATAGAACTCAGATTAGCAGGATATAGGATCATAGGCTAAAAAATTGTTTTGTTAAAAATGTGAAAGGCCAATGATCATACTCTTCTGGCTTGAAAATTTCAGCTGAAAGATTTGCTGTCATCCTGATATTTTTCCCTTTGAAGATAAGACTTCTTATGTCATCATGCTTGCAAAATTTTCTCCTTCATATTGACTTTGGCAAAATTAATTACCATGTGTCTAGGATATGCTTTATTTGGATTAAGTAGTGCTTAGTTTCTGAAACTATCTAGTATCTGAATTTCTGAGTCTCTCACAATGTTTGGGGAACTCTCCACCATAATGTCTTGGAATAGAGTGCAGTGACTTGCACAGCTGAGAAGGAGACTTGGATCCCACGTAAATGCAATTAATCAATAGAAATTTATTATACCTGCTCAGGGGTCATTGCCCTTAAGAATCCATCAACCATGAATGGCAGATCAAATAGATTTTTATACCCCATTCTATGCATCACAGAAAGCAGCAAAGGAACAGAGGCTGAGTTATTGTGGTTAGCTTTTGGGCGGGGTGGAGAGTACGTACATAGTTCTAGGTGCAGGGTTATATAAGTTGAGAAAGTTTCTGAGAACTTGAGACTTTACTTATCTTTTAGCCTCTTCTCAGAGTTCTCCTTCCCACCCTTGAGGGGGCTGGGACTAGTGAACTCAATAGAGGTTTCCTTTTCAAGGGTAGGGGGCTGGGTCATCACATTCCCCAGTGGTGTTAATGGGGAATCAAATCCTTGATTAATCTGAGTTATTTGGGGTAAGTTGGTATTGGGTACTTAACACTATCAACCTTATAGTCTTGAGTTTCTGTTGTATAAATGCTACAAAGCAGTTACAGCTGATATGGGGCTTGTTAGTTATGGGGATCAATTGAATTAGCACTTACACTTTTAGGGACTGTGACTCCTCTTTGGTTTCCCACTCAGGTCTTAATAGTACTATGGTGGTGGGCTAATACACACACAAGTTTTTACTTTTCCCTGTGTGATCTCACCCCCCTTTTCCCAAAGTTCAATTCTAAGTTCAATTAAGACAAGTCCCTTGAGGAGTTTTCTCATGCTTCAGCCATGCATTGATCAGCCAGCTCCCAGTATGTGGCTGGAGCAGGATGTGTTGGATGTCTTAAAAGTTATCTTTACTTCCCAAGGAGCTGTGAAACTCTATTCAGCCAGCTGTGATGACTCCAGGTGAGGATTCTTATTCTCCCTGTTGTGCATGTGGTCAGGATGATGGTATAAAGTTCTTTCTACCTTGGTTTGAGGGGGAACAGGTTCTGATCTTGGACCTAGACTTGGTCCCTTTGATCCTCTAGAGATAAAGAATGTACTGACACATAAAAAACTAAACAGAACACAGTTAATTACCCAAGTGGAGATCTTTTTGCTAGTCTTTCTAGGGTTTTTATAGTTTTTTTTTTTTT
>NW_003853149.1:0-3907 GCF_000181295.1 Otolemur garnettii
TGGTAACTTGAAGATAAGTCTATCCTTCAGTGTTAATTCAACTCCCATGACAATTTCTGGTGCTCATGGCTTATGCTGCTCTTTGTAATGCACCTGGGCCTCCTTAGAAAGCTTCTTGGCTTCCGTCCTTCAGGTGCCTCTCTTTACCCTCCCAGTCTGTAGCATCAGGATCCTCTGGAGACGGCGCACACAGCCTTGGAAAGCACATGTTCTGGGGTTCTGTTCAGAGCAGATGAGATGCTCCTGTCACCCTTTATCTAGCATCATCATTCTCCATAGCTGGTATCATGACATGACATTTTCTATACTTAGTCTCTCACCTGGACTAAGATCTAGTGTTCGTAGCACAACAGGGTGATTATAATTAACCATAATTATTGTGTGTGTCAAAATAACTAGAAGTATTAGAACGTTCTTACCACAAAGAAAGAGAAATGCAAAAAAATAAAAATAAAATATAATAAAACAAAAATAAAAAGAAAGAGAAATGCTTGAGGTGAGGCATACTCCAATTACCCTGAATTTATCATTGCACTTTTTACACGTTATCAAAATGTCACATGTGCCCTATAAATATGTACAACTCTTATGTATTCATAACAATTACAAATAAATAAAATCAGAAAAGAGGATTTTGTTTTGTTACTTGATGAATCTCTAATTCTTAGAGTTGTGTCCACACTACTGTATTAATGACTCTTAAATATTTGAGATAAATGTTTAGCAGGTGGAAAAATTTGATTCTGCAAAGATATAATTGCATCCTTCTATATAATTGCATCCTCCTATAATTGCATGACTTTACTGGGATAGATGTTTCTATTGCAGTCTTTGGTCCTCTGGCTGTACAGCCAAAGCACTGGATAATTTACTTCCAAAAGAAAGCTTTGAACAAGTACAATAAGAAGTTGAGAAATTCATTTATTCCAAATGGGGAAAATGCATCTTACATGATAATATTAACTTCCCTGCCATGTTGTTGAAAAAAAGAAAACACTTGAAGAGTAGGATTGTTGCAATATGAGATATTCTCTTTATGGGGTTACCTACATACAAAATAATAAACAAGAAAAATGTGATTATTGTTGGGAAAATACATACAAATAAAATCTGCCAGAAAATTTTCTTCACAAATACAAATAACAATTGAGCAGTTATATTGTTTACATAAGCATTAAACCAGACTGAAATACACATCACAGGCAATTTGCTGATGAAATTAGCACATCACAAACATTCCACTGATGAAATTGCAAAGATAGAAAGACATCTTTCCCACTCATCTAGTGAGCCAGATAGAATCCATTATATGCATGTTCTCAAAAACAAATGGATAGGTAGCTTGTTCTCTATTAGGATTTGACAGCATCATTTGCTACACATCTTTCTTCTCACATTTATCTTGTAATTGGGGTGGCCATTTATGTTAGCTAAGTACCTCTTTCTGGAGAAAACCAGAATTTTTCTGACTCCTATGACAAGTAGATAACCACCACGTGGAGCCAGATATGTGGTTAACATGCACAGTGACAGGGAGATGAGGCTCTATCTTCTTTGGTGTTTGTTTCAAACTTTTGGCTCCCAGACCCTTAAGAAAGTCATTTCTGAGTTATATATCTGGTATGTAGCTTTTTAAAAGATTTGTATACATATCAAAAGGACAGTAAAAGGGACAGAGAAAAATTAACAAGTATTTTTCAAAAAGAATACTGCTTGGATTAATAAGCAGTGGTATATGTATACCATGGAATACTATTCAGCCATGAAAAAGATGGCAGCTTTACATCTTTTGTATTAACCTGGATGGAAATGGAACACATTACTCTTAGTAAAGCATCACAAGAATGGAGAAGCTAGAATTCTAAGTACTCAATTATGATAAGAGGACAATTAATGACTTAATACGTGGGGGGGTAGGGGAAGAGGAGAGCAGAGAGAGGAAAGGAGGGAGAGCGTGGGGGTCATGGGTATGTGACACATCTTTTGGGGTGGGACACAATTATAAGAGAAACTTTACCTGATAAATGCAATCAATTTAATCTGGTTCTTTGTACCCTCAATGAATCCCATAAAACAAAATAAAATAAAATAGACAGATAAAGGAAAAAGAAACGTTCTCCAAGTGCCTGGCATGGTGGCTCAAGTCTATAATCCCAGCACTCTGGGAGGCTGAGGCAGGTGGATTGCTTGAGCTCAGGAGTTGGAGACCTGCCTGAGCAAAAGGAAGATTCCATGTCTACTAAAGATAGAAAAACTAGGTTGGTTGTGGTGAGCACCTATAGTTCCAGTTACTCAAGAGGCTGAGACAAGAGGATCTCTTGAGCCCAGAGTTGAGGTTGCTGTGAGCTGTGAGTCCACCACACTCTATCCGGGGTGACAGAATGAGACTCTCTGTCTCAGAAAAAGAAAGAAAAGAAACAAAAAAATTCTCCAAGGACGGAGGAAAAGGTCTATAACTTTGGACAGCAGGAAAAAAAGTCAATTGTTTAACTATAGTTTTGTATTTATCTTTCATAATGTTATGCTTAGAGATAATCTATAGTAATGTTTTTGAGTATTTTATACACATATTCTCATATTAATTTTGTAAACTGAGAAAATAGTAGAACATTCTATTTTTATCCTACTTCAAAAATGTCATTTTTGATTCTTTCACACTATATTTAATTATGTAGTTACAGCATATGGACTAATGCATGGTTTAGAGAGAAAAACATTTGGTGACTAGTATTATAAGCTTATTTTATGTCTCACTAATTATTTATTTTCGGCAAGGTATTAAATCACCTACTGACTCAATGTTGTATGTAAAATTAGGATAATACTGTATAATACATTGAGTTTTTATGAGACTTAAATAAAGTGATTTATACGAATTTGATGTTTAAACCTAGTCAAATGGAAAAACCCAATTAATTTTTGCTAAATCATCTGAAATTGGACATTAACATCATGTTCGGTTTTTTGTGTGTTAGAAGTACTCATTAACTGGCCATAACCCACTGCATTAATTAAGATGTCTACTTCCTCTCCCATCAGTAGCTCACATGCTTCCCTGTCACAGACTCACCAATGATTTTACCCTTTTCTTAATTATTTTCAGGGCTATTCCATGTGATAGGACCAAGAAAACCGGTCATTGCCTTGGTGGGAGGAGAAGCTCTGTTGCCCTGCCACCTCAACCCATCAATGGATGCTCAGCACATGGAGGTGATGTGGCATTTTAATCATCTGTCAGAAGTGGTTCATTATTATGGAAATTTCCAAGATGATTTGCAGCAACAGAGTACAGAGTACCAAGGGAGAACAGAATTGCTCAAGGAGAATATCACCAAAGGGCAGGTGACCCTGAGGATCCATCCTATTCATGTGTCAGATGAAGGAGAGTACAGCTGCTCTTTTGCAAGTTCCACACACTCTGATGAAGCACAGGTGGAAGTAATGGTCACAGGTGAGACTCTAAAATGAAAGATCTGGCAATTTGTAATACACTTCCAGCCCTAGATTGTTGAAATAGATGCTGGCATATGTGCACAGAAGTGTCAGAATCTATACAAATGCAATAATAGAATGTCAACTGATAAATCAGTAGAAATCTATCTATCCATTTTTTTCAACTAATCCAGGTTTCAAAAGAAATATATTCACATCTCTTTTCCTTGACAATATAATTCCTTAAGGGGAGGTGTGAACAGGATGTTTAGCATAGACTAATTCTGAGGAATTTGAAAAACACATCATAGTCTAGAAATGTCAACCTCAATTCCAAGACTTAGAAGCAGCTGGACAGAGGCAACAAGATTCTGACCCAACTCCACCAGGCCCTGGTTCTCTGCACCTCATCCCTGTCCACATTGAATGTGTCCTTGTCCCAAAAAAATATGGTCCTACCTACTCTTGCTATAAC
>NW_003853149.1:4464-8344 GCF_000181295.1 Otolemur garnettii
ACACTATTATTGGAGGCTACTGAAAGGAGACTTGCTAAAGAGTTTTAAATAGCTTTTTTGTTTGTATTAGAGTTTCTGTCAAAAAGACACTTATAGTCTCTGAATTTAGTCTCTACGATCTCATACAAAAATAGTTTTTGTTGTTTATAAAAGCCCTTATCCTTTCATAGATATGCTGAGGGTTTTTACAGCTAGTGTCTTGTCCATGCAAATGAGGGCTCCTCCCTCTGGAGCATTTTGTCCAGGAACCCCAGAGCCCAAAGAGTGAGCCCAACTGTGCTCATCACCTATCAGGTGTCACCTTCTGGGCAGGGACTTTCACTCCACTCTGGTAATTTCCAGGGAAATCCAGGTGTGAGATGGATTTAAAATCTAGAGGATTTTAAAACATTTCCCAAATCTTAGGGAAAGTCTTATCAATGCTTTTGAACTTAGGAGCCAGCTTCTACCTTTGCTTCTTCAATAAGCAATACGTCGTTTCTCTGGATCAGCTTGATTTGCCCCACCCCAGATGCTTCTGTTCTTAGCACACAGTAATCCTATCACTGCATAGAAAATAGTTTCCCACAGTTCTCCTACTTTTATCTCTGAATTCTTTAGAAGGAGGAATCTCCCTTTTGATGATATTGGAAGCTTCTCCAGCATCATGCTTATACCTGAGTTTGTTCTGAACTTCAAGATGGTTAATTAGTACACTCCGTAGAAGCTATTTTTAATTTCCTTAATCCCAGAAGGTGAGGTTCTACAATAAACCACTCCCTTGACTTCACCAAATCAGAGATGCAAAGGTAGTTGTATTTTCTATTTGAGGAAAAATATTAAATTAAATTCAATGAAAATAAAATGAAGCCTGTACAGTGCTTCCCAATGTGCACTGTGTGCTTCTTCCATGAACAACACACATGAATTCTACTCACTGTTCATTAAGCGAATATGGCCCCACCATGCCAAAGACCTTTGGGTGACCTTCTCATGTCCCTTACTGGCAGGAGAAATATCCCAGATTTTAAACCCCTGCTCAGTACAGTATTGGCAGAATCAGAAGTTCACAATTTACCCATGGGATAAATTCCCAATTCATGACATAATAGGTCCTTGAAATGTACTTGGGCTATTGCTAATGCCTTCTGATCAATTACAATATAAGCCACAAAAATACTGCAATAATAAGTTGTCACATATTCTAAATAATCTAGTGACTATTCTTTTTTGAAACATAGTTTCACTTTGTTGCCCTTGGCAGAGTGCCATGGCATCATATCTCACAGCACCCTCAGACTCTTGGTCTCAAGTGAACCTTTTGCCTCAGATCCTAGGTAGCTGGGACTACAGGCACCTGCCACAATATCCAGCTAGTTTTTCTACTTTTAGTCAACATGGTTTCTCATTCTGGCTCAGGCTGGTCTCAAACTCCTGAGCTCAAGTGATCTGCCCATCTCAGCCTCCCATAGTGATAGGATTACAGGCAGGAGCCACCATGCCTGGCTCAATCTAGTAACTATTCTGGGGGGGAAAAAAAGAAAGAAAGAAAAAAAAAAAAAAAGACTTACCTTCTACCAAACTTCAGGGGCTGACCCTTGATATGTTTCCCAGGTGGGCTGCTGTTTCCATGTTTTCTTGATTGGAGTAGGAACCATTCCATTTTGGTCTTTGCTATTTTCATGCATTGTAAACCAGAAAATAGAGTCCTATGCTGGTTCTATGTTTTTACCTCATCGCCAGGCTTCCTGGGACCTTCAGTTATTCTTCTTGGGGCAGATCCCCTTGGTCCCATTTTCTCTCCCAATGCAGTGAGGTGCCTGATGCTGTGTTGCATTAGATCCCACTGTGCCAGGCTCAGGGAGCATGCTGTCTAATCAAAGTCCTTGGTTCTGTCTACCAGGTGAAGTCAGGGTTTCTGTGCTTTCCTACACTGTGTGGTATGAAGAACATATTTCCTTAACCCACTCCTCTCATCTGGAGAAATGAAGTTAGGCCCTGGTTCAGGAGTCAGTTTCTACCAGAGATCCATTCTCTGTAGCAGCCCCAGTGTTATAGCTGTCTTTCAGATAAAAGGTTTCTTCTACATCTTGATCCCAAAAAGACCCATCTCACTCCTTGTACTGTTCAAAGTCCAAGAAGGTTATATAATAACATTTTGGCAGAACCCAGGGCTTCAGTGAGTTCTGAAGTGGAATTTTACATAGGCAATGCTCATCACTCTCTCTTACTATCCAGCCAGCTGATGTCTAATTTGCTGAAGGTCAGAAAATCCATCAATCTACAGTTGTAAGGGAAAACCCAAATATATGCTGCAGACTTAACACAATTCTTTCTAAGGTATAAGAAGTAAAATGAGAAGCTTTTGAATCAAATTACATAATCTGACATTATTATCATGCTGATGAAAACTATACATTTTTCTCACCATACACTTTGTGGTCACAAAAGTATAGAAATCCTAGACTGGAAATTGGTAAAAATGAAATATTCATTCATGTCAGCCTGTGCCATGGCAGCAGCCATCTAGACCTCAAGTGTGCCAGCTAAATCTTGCAAGAGTAGGGGAACCAAGAAACCTGGGTTTTGTCTAATACTAACACTTTTTGTTCCTTTTGACCACTCTTATTGACTGATATCTCAAATTAGGTCAACAGTGGCTTATACATTACTTGAAAACCCTTTCCAAGCCTCTTAATATATACACATCTTCCACTGCCCATTCTTTTTCCAGTTGACATTGGACCTCATTGTTTTTATAACGTAATAAGCATTTTTCCCAAGGTTATGCCTAATCTTAGCCTATGTATTCTATAACATAAACAGAATGGCATTATTTGAAGGAATAGTTTACACTTTATCTGCATAGGATGTGGTAAATCAATAAAATAAGTATAAAACTTTTATAAATTTCCATTAAATGTAATTTAGTCTTTAGAAAATACAATCACTTTTTCCTCACTCCCAGAGTTCATGAACTACAATAGGACATCCGTTTAAATTGAAAAAGCCCAAGGGAAAAATGAAAATACAAATGTTTTATGTGTATTCTTAACTGATTAATTCTTTATGGTGAATTATGTGAATTTACTACAAACCACAAAACACTTTATATGGCATAATCCTTACTCCAACCTAAGAGCTGAGACTTACCTTCATTTTACAGAAATTGAACTGAGACATGAAGAGATGAAATCATTAGCTGTACTCTAATTGTTAAGAATCATCAGCAGAGAGACTATCCTGACCCTTTGAGTCTAGAGTTTATTCTCATAGTCATCATCCACCCCAATTAGTCAGTATTTTTGTACCACAATTTTCACAAAGAAGAGATCTGACATTTATACATGATAATTATTAAAAAAATATTTACTGGTTCATAGGAAATGATTATAAAATTCTTTTTTTATTTTTTATTAAGTCATAGCTGTGTACATTAATACCATCATGGGGTACAGTGTGTTGTTTCTGTATACAATTTGAGATACTTGGATTATAAAATTCTTAAGACACATTCTTTCTCTGCCTTTCCTTGATTTTCCCAGCCTCGGGTATAGATCCTCATATTCACATTGAACCTAGGAGCACCAGAGGCATTAAGCTAACTTGCAAATCCATGGAGTGGTACCCAGAGCCTGAGGTCCAGTGGGGGGACCCAAAAGGACAGCCTTTGACACCAGAAACTGAGACAATGACAAAAGAAGAAAATGGCCTGGTTCTTGTGGAATCATCTATCACAGTGGATGAAACATCAGGAGAAAATCTGTTCTGTTTCATCAGAAACCCAGTCCTGAATGTGGAGAAGGGGGCATACCTGTCCATTGCACGTGAGTTCTCTTCAAATTCAGCATTCTGAGGTGTCACTGTTCATCAAGAAGGTATGGCTGGCAAAGACCCATGA
>NW_003853149.1:8915-10871 GCF_000181295.1 Otolemur garnettii
TTTCTAACTTCCCTTAATTCTACTTCCCAAGGAAAACCATACATGATGATTATTGGTTTACTCTCCATCTGTCAAAGTGAGTTTGAAATCTGGTAAACATTGGTGCCTATCAGCTTTGTGACCCAGGAGAAATATTGATATTCCTGTGCCTGATTGTTGGCAGAATTTCTTTCTGCAGTAGGTCTTTGATCTCATATCCGAAAAATGAAGTTACACATTACACACATCAGGGACAGGACAGAATGTATTAGACAGAAAAAAATACAGAAGGAATGAAGAGTGACAGAACCTCTGGCTGGGGGCTGGAATTGGGGGAGTCCCAAGGGGGATATCTCTTGTGGGTGAGAGGCTATTCCAGAGGTGAACAAAAGGAAATGGAGTCCAGGTTCTGTATGGGTACGTGGTCATTTATTCACTCAGGTGTGAACGGGTTGAGTTTGAAAGGTAAGTCTGTGTGGGGGGCAAGGCAGGATGAGAATATAAGGCTCAGTTTTTCTCGGATGGTGCACTCATCTCTTTCTGGGCAGGACTTGTGCACTTGGCCCTATGGTAAGCCCTTGTGTTCAGTTCTTTTTAGGGGGAATTTGTGCTCAGCCCTATCATCCCAGTCTTATTAGTCTATTACGAGGATGCAGGATGATGGACATGCTGGACATGCATCTCTTTGACTGCTTCTTGCAGGTTGAGGGTCACAGTAGGCTGCCTATAGAGGAAGAAAAGGGACCAAGGAGGGGGGTGGTATTCACAGGAACATTCCCAGGTCTCCAGTCTAAACTGTTTCATATCCACATAGGGCAAGAATGTGAGCAGTTGTTATACGGGTGACTGCTTGTTCAATAAATCAGGAGATGAGGAAGAGGATTACTGGTCCAAAACTGAGAATGAGAAAGATCATAATCTGTGGCCCTAAAATAGGAAGTAACCACGGAGGCCAGGAATCAAATAAGGACCAGGGATTAGATGGTTAAAGATTTGTTTTTCTCTGTTTGATTTGTTCTCAGAGGTCCTTTACTTTGCCTGTGTTTATTCCTCACTAGTTGACAAAGAAGCAACATTCTTCTCCCAGAAAAAGGCATGTGCCTCCTTTTTCTGCTTTAAGTAAATCTAAGGCTTAGCAACTTTGGAGGACTACTGCAGCTAAAGAATTAATTTGGGATTATAGGGTAACTAAAGAGTCAACTACCTTTTCCATGTCTTCATTTAGTTCTAGGGAAGAGTTGGTAGTAAAAGTGAGTTAATGCCTGCAATACCTGGGCCAAGTCCAGCCACTTTGCCTGTTCTGAGGAGTATAGGGAAGAAGAAGGCTCTTTTTTTATCTGGAAGTAGAGGTATGCATCGGGGCCTGAGTTAGGGATTAGTCCTTCACCAATGAGACTTGGGGGTGAGGAAAACTCGGGTGCAAAGACCAGAGTGGTGGGGGGGCGGAGCCAAGATGGCAAACTGCAGCCAGCTTTTTACAGAAGCTACTGTCCAGAAGGAGGCTGAAAGGACAGCAGCTTAGCAAATTAGCTGATGGTTTGGAGCAGAGACAAGAGAGAAGATTGAAGAGTGCACTTCAACCTTACTGAGGCGAGCTGCGACCCCGAAATTACAACCAAAAGGTACAAAATCCACCACCAAGCGGACAGGAGTCCCCTCCCCCACAACAAGGGCTCACGCAGTTTACTCCATGCAAACAAGCGAGCAGAGTTCAAACTTCCTCCCACTCTATTCCATGGGAGAGACCCCCTAAAAACTGGACCTCCTACCCCTGCCAGCATGACACGGCACCCTCTGGCCAGACATAAAACTGCAAAACTATATAAATCTGTATATATTCCCCACCTGCAACACTGAACTCCAAGGAGTCCCCACCCACCCACTCCGAGACCTGGAGGTCTATTACCTATGGAGTCCTGATTCTTGGGCATCTCCTTGAGAGAAGTGGAGGGGGAAAGGGCTGGTGCTGTTCTGTGC